>NW_019392705.1:0-97810 GCF_000648675.2 Cimex lectularius
AGAGAGAGAGAGAGAGAGAGAGAGAGAGAGAGAGAGTGAGAGAGAGAGAGAGAGTGAGAAAGAAAGAAAGCAAAAAATAAAAAAGAGTAATGCATTATAATAGTCAATATCTAATAATATTATCTGCTAATACGGTTATCAAAGTAATTATTTTTTAAGTAGTTTAATGCTGTCAACATATAAATATAAAAACATTAATCTGGATCGTCCGATGAAATGAGGATTCATTTATTATCGTCAGCCAATGAAGGATAACCCGGTTTTTAAAAATTAAGCTTTTATCTTCTGGAAGTAGCTTTTTATTGAATATATTTTATTAATATCTAAAACGGCAAATAGAAACTTGAAGAAAAATTAATTACAAACATATACACAATTGCAGCAATACAATTCAAAAAAACATTTTTGTAATATATTATTGTCTATTTGCCTTGATCTACTATTTACCAAGCAGATAGACGGGTTTAATGTATAATTTTGGCTGTATTCATTAAGAACAACATATCGAATATGGAATTCGACTTCACTTTTCGGTATAATTGTCCAAATTAAAACTCATAAAGCATATTCTCAACAAACAAACGCATAAATAAGTGGTAGCAGTATAATTAGATCCTTGCTTGGCAAATAGAAACATTGTCTATTACTGTTTAAAACAGACTTTATATATTTCTATATACACGAGTTGATGTCATTTTTCCCTAACATCTATACTTCCTGAAAGGGATATTTTTATATGATATGATATAAATTGCCAAAGATATTCATTACATTCTTAGACTTCTTCACTTCTTATACGTACAATGTTGCCAACTCGGGGATTTATTGGCACACTTTCCCCCTGAGTATTCAGGCAACGTTTATAACAATAAACGATCGCTGTGCTATCGATAGCAATATATATTATGTACGGTTTTGTTAATAATTTAATAAAAAGCCAGACCATCGGTTTTTACACGATAAATTAGCTGTTGTGTTAAGCCGTGATATTTATATAAAATCGAGTCTAAACAGTGGATAATTGTTTTTAATGTCTTATTAAAAATAAGGGGCTCGTTTCATGACTATAAAGGGGTAAACTCGACAAGATGACGGCGTCGACGTTTAAAAATACACGGATCTCTACGCGACTGAAGCGGCGACCTACTTGCACAAGAGACGTGCTTTATTGCTAGCATCAGGGCTACAGCTAATCATCATTTGATGAAGCGATATTTGTATTTTTTTAAAGAAAAATCGTTATTTTTAAATGCGACACGTAAAGGATCGTTGATTTTTTAAATTTTTTTCTCAAAAATAATCTAATATTTATCAACCTTTTTGTAACAATTGTATTTTTTGAACTTGAAAATATTTTCTAAACATGGATCTGTTGATTGAAACTGTCCCACGGATTGGAAGTTTCTGTGAAAAGTTATAATCGTAATGGATCTAGTCGAAAAAGAACGGCTTTAAATGAGGTAAATTATAATTATTATTTACTCGAGCATAATGAAAATAAAATTAATTAGTAGAAACCACGTTTTCACAAACTAAATCGTTAAAAAAATGAGGTACGAAATATCCCAGGATTAAATTGAGCTTTTTTTTACTTTGGTAGTGTTAAAAGGATTTATATGCACTAATTAAAAATATCGAAGTTTTATAATTGTATTTCTTCTGTGTCCTTAATCCTGCGCGTGTATTCAAATTTGAACTTTATAGCATAAAAATCTCGTAGGAAAAAACTTTACCGAAAATATTGGCGATTAACTGAAATACTTGATCCATAATTCGTTGGGATAAGATTAAAAACGACAGTAAGTTCGTTCGGATTTTTATAGCGTCCCATGTTCACGAGTGTCATGCCAAAAATCAATCGATCTGTGTAACGATCAGTATATTTGGAGAAATCGGGCAATTGCTGAAAAAATTCCCATTGATAGTTCAAGCTATTTGCGATAATCAGTGTAAACAATCCAGGAGTCCTTAAATTAACGAGTAACAAGGCAAAAATGTACGCCTTTATCTTAGAAGAGTCCCTAATTTACGACTATCATGCCAAAAAAATGGACTAGTTAAAAAAATTTATCAAATTCTTTAGAAAAATAGATTTCTATAGTTTTGTATTTATTTAGCACACTAAATGTTCTTAAATTATGTAAATGGTTAAATTAGCGGGACCAAGGCAAATAATTATTACCTTTAAAAAAATCCCTAATTTACGACTGTCATACCAAAAATACATGATCTAGCAATGTAACTATCGGGTTCTTTAGAGAAATCGACCAATTGCAAAACAATTCCCGTTTGTTTTTCGAGCTATTTGCGACAATCAGCGTCTTACCTTTTTTTATATTTGTCTAAATTATGTTGGATATTTTTAAATTATGTAAACGACCCAGGAATCCTTAAATCAAAGAGTGCCAAGGCAAAAATGTATACCATCATCTTTGAAGTGTCACTAATTTACGACTGTCATGTCAAAAAATGATCTAGCTACAAAAAAGCTATCAGTTTCTTTGGAGAAATCCGTCAATCGATAGAAAAATTTCCGATGGTTTTTGGAACTATTTATGTGTGACAATATTCAATGTCCTACTAGTTTTGTTATTATACGGCAGACAAAATTTTCTTGGAAGTTCTTAATGTAAATGACACAGGAATCGTTAAATTAACGAGTACCAAGGCAAAAATGTACGCCTTATCTTAGAAGAGTCCCTAATTTACGACTGTCATGCCAAAAAATTGAACTAGTAAAAAAAATGTATCAAATTGTTTAGAAAAATAGATTTGTATAGTTTTGTATTTATTTAGCACACTAAATTTTCTTGTAAGTTCTTAAATTATGTAAATGGTTAAATTAGCGGGACCAAGGCAAATAATTATTACCTTTAAAAAATCCCTAATGTACGACTGTCATACCAAAAATACATGATCTAGCCATGGAACTATCGCTTCTTTAAAGAAATCGACCTATTGATAAAACAATTCCAACAAACTGAAGAGGTTTATGTCAAGGGGTCGGAAAGTTTCTGAATGAAATAGTATTCTCAAAACTAAGCGTGAAATGTTTTATCAATTGTTCGATTCCTCTAAAGAACCCGATAGTTACATTGCTAGATTATTTATTTTTGGTTTGACAGTCGTAAATTAAGGAATTTTCAAAGATAATGAAATACATTTTTGCTTTGGTACTCGTTAATTTAAAGATTCATGGACCGGTTACATAATTTAGATAAATATAAAACTAGTAGGACGCTGATTGTCGCAAATAGTTCGAAAAACAAACGGGAATTATTTTACCAATTTATGTATTTCTCTAAATAACCCGATGGTCGCATTGCTAGATTATTTATTTTTGGTTTGACAATCGTAAATTAAGGACTCTTCAAAGATACTAGTAGGACATTGAATATTGTCACACATAAATAGTTCAAAAAACCATCGGAAATTTTTCTATCGATTGACGGATTTCTCCAAAGAAAGTGATAGTTTTTTTTTAGCTAGATCATTTTTTGACATGGCAGTCGTAAATTAGTGATACTTCAAAGATAATGGTATACATTTTTGCCTTGGCACTTTTTGATTTAAGGATTCCTGGGTCGTTTACATAATTTAAAAATATCCAACATAATTTAGACAAATATAAAAAATGTAGGGCGCTGATTTTCGCAAATAGTTCGAAAAACAAACGGGAATTGTTTTACCAATTTATGGATTTCTCTAAATAACCCGATGGTCGCATTGCTAGATTATTTATTTTTGGTTTGACAGTCGTATATTAGGGAGTTTTCAAAGATAATGTCATAATTTTTTGCCTCGGTACCCGTTAATTTAACGATTCCTGTGTCATTTACGTTATGAACTTCCAAGAACATTTTGTCTGCCATATAATTACAAAACTAGTAGGACATTGAATATTGTCACACATAAATAGTTCAAAAAACCATCGGGAAGTTTTCTATCGATTGACGGATTTCTGTAAAGAACTGGATAGTTGTTTTAGCAAGTTCATTTTTTTGGCATGTCAGTCGTAAATTAGGGACTCTTCTAAGATAATGGCATAATTATTTGCCTGTTATAATTATTATGTGTTATAATAGACATTTCATTATCAGTCTTTTTTATGCTATTTCGGTTTGGTGCATTATAATTTTTAAAAATTAAACTTTTTACCTACATCTCGTATACAAGATTTCAATTATACATTAAATCGTTTTCACGTTTTCACAAACTAAATCGTTAAAAAAATACAATAAAAAAAATTTGCTGAGGTATGAAATATGCCAGGAAAAATTGAGCTTAATAGGACGTGCTAACTTTCAATTTTTTATGGTCTATCAAATATGTGAGTTAATTCTTAAGCTCTTCTGAACATTGAAGTGCCCAATAACTGAAAAGTAAAAATGAATTCTTACTGTTGTAATTTTACAGTATTTGGAATTTTGCATATTTAGGAATGTGTTTTGAAGAAGAAAAGAATTTTTCAATTAGCTAGATTCAAATTTATGGGTCAAGAATTTGACGACATCTGGCATGAGAGCCTCTTAAACTAAAACCTTCAAAATACCAATTATCCTTCGATCCTTCCCCCCCCCCCGAATGATTCTTTCGAGTTTTACTCCGAATACTGACCTCTGAGAGCCGGAGTGCCACAGGGCAATGTGCTCGGATCAGTTCTTTTCGGAGATCCCAAACCATTCACCCACCTTTGTCGACAAAGCCATCTTCTAATCCTTACTCCCGATAACTAGCATAAACTCTGGTACATTATGTAAAAGAAAGTAAATGCACCCTTCGTACTTTTACCCTCTGAAAAAACCCTCAATAACACTAAAACTGACTGTTTAGCTACCTTGGTTCACAACAACAATCACACTTTAAAAGACACTATTGAAACCGAATTACGAATAAGAATGGGGCACCTTCCAACGTCCAAAGAATACAGTCCTCAGGACCATTCCTAACTAGTCTATAACACTATTCGTTAAAAATATACCAAAAAATTTTTCTATGTACCACAAATCTCTATCACATCCCAACCAGTCAGACACATAAGCGAAGATGAATCAGGTACCTCCTAGTCAAGTATTTATCTGCAGTAGATTCCTGACAGGGGGAACTAATTGAGACCGTGCCCTGTTCGGATTATAAAATCCTAGAAATTAACAGAAATAAGCAGTACAACTGGTTTATTAAGAAATAGATATATAGACTATGTATCGAGGATTACACGCGTGTACTTAGCAAAGTAAGCTGGAAGTTTTGAAAAAGCCGGACAAGGGTGACAGTGCAGTTCAGCCGTTTCCGGCCATCTTGGTTTTACTGTTTCGGACTGTCGCCGAGTTTTTAGTAATAATTTTGTTTAAAACCAAACACTGAAGATGGCAGGAGGAACATCTTCAGGCATATTTACAAAAATTCTCATCCCGACGAATTTCCTCCAACTTTACTCACCTACTAAAGAGAGGGCGGCCTCAGACGGGCGGGGAGAAGACTTACGACCCATAGGTGTACCGCCTATGGGTAGTTCCTCCACTCTTGTTTATTTATTTTGTTTTATACAATCACTGTTACCTTGTTCCCAATTGAAGGCAGTTGTAATATACTATAAATTAAAAAATAAAATGAGAGATCATATAACACCAGATACAACATGACCAGTGACAACGCTTAGTTTTTTGATATGTAGTTATATATAGTTCAAATGAAAGATGTCTTCAGTTCAGTCCAGACTAAAGAAAGTTTACTTTTTTCGTGATACTTAATTGTGGAGTTGGACTACGAATATTTGTACTAGTTCTAGGATTCCAGTTGAAACTTAGACATTTGTAATTCAAAATTTTTCAAATTTAATTTTGCCTTTGTTAGGAGTTCGCTATGAATAGGATATGCCGTTGGATGCAAAGGCACAACAATTGCATTTGAAAACGTTCGAAAATAGTCTGCTGACTCGAGTGCTGCCTTGTTTTCTGTTGTAGTCGGCCCAGGCCAAAGAAGGGATTGGCAAGGCGGATTCGAACCGCGAGGGGATCCACTCTGGTTTATTTTTGATGTTCCACTGGTGGGGGGGGGGGCTTTTCCTCGTGATCTATGCCTGCAGACATAGCAGCGTCTTCTCCCACCGCACGTGTCAAACATCGCGAGATGATAACTGCTGTCCTTTTATCGGTTTTCCTAACAGGTTCATGTTCAATAATAACCATAAAACATCGATTTACTTCTTAAACAACTGTTTCATTATCTCCAGAGGTTTTTCTTATTAAAACAACTTTTTAAAATGTTCACTGTCTCAGCCCTGATGAAGATCTACAAATAGAACGAAAGGTTGCAGAGCGTAGGTAGATTTTTGTTCTGTATTTAAACATATCCGAAACTCCTACCACTTGTTCAATCGAAAAAAAATTTCTCTAATAAAAAAATATTAATAAAACTATATTTTAACAGAAAAGTTATAGGTAAAGAAAAGACAAAATTTATTTCATATATCTCTTCACTCCGTTGATTTACAATCAGTTAAAGATAAATAAAAACTACTCATATTTCCGACATGTATTTTAAAATAGAATATAAAGATGCTATCAAACGAGAAGGATAAACCAAATAGATGGGAAAGAAGTGGTATTTATAAGGGGCGTAAGTGGGCCAGGCGGTAAGAGAAATTCAGAACAAGAATAAAAGAACACATACCAAGCTCAAAGGAGCCGGCCAGAATTAGAGATCACCTAGAAAAAAAGTGATCACCCTGACAATATTTCATAATAATTTTATATTATTATATATCGTAAAGGAAAATTCGATATCCTAAAAAACATACTGGATACTGAAGAATTTCCAAAGACAAAAAAAGATCACCCTGACAATATGTCAAAAACAAGTAGATTTTCATACATCTGTAAAAAAAAGGCTAGATTATTATAAAGTATAAAGGAAAATTCGACATCCTAAAAAACAGACTGGATCTTGAAGATTTTAAATTTCCAAAGACAAGACAATTTTAAATCTCTGACCAATGTCACACTAGACGACTATTGAAATTCTACCTTGGCCAACTTATTCAGAACAAGAATAAAGTAACACATACTAATCTCAAAGGAGCCGGCCCGAATTAGAGATCACCGAGAAAAAAAGTGATTACCCTGACAATATGTCAAAATAAGGAGATTTTCATACAAGTGAAAGAAAAAGAATCGATTATGGAAATTCGACCTTGGTCAACTTATTCAGAACAAGAATAAAGGAACACATACCAAGCCCAAAGGAGCCGGCCAGAATTAGAGATCATCTAGAAAAAAAGTGGTCAACATGTCAAAACAAATCGATTTTCATCCAAGTATAAGAAAAAAGATCGATTATTATGAATTGTAAAGTAAAACTCTACATCCTAAAAGTGATCACCCCGACAATATGTCATAGCAAGTAGATTTTCATACATCTGAAAAAAAAAGGCTCGATTATTATAAAGTATAATGGAAAATTGGATATCCTCAAAAACAGACTGGATCTTGAAGATTTTAAATTTCAAAAAGAACCAAAGAAAAAAAGAAACTTTTACATCTCTAACCAACATGTCACAACGCTACAAACAACTGAAAATTCTACCTGGTGAACTTTCACACAAATCAGTAAATTTAAAACTTTTTTCGTCGATGTAATTAATCTTTTATAATTAATTGTTTGTATAGAAGTTATATTAGTAGATATACGAGATGGACACTTTAAAATCCACAACTTATATCTATCAAAGTATACGTCCACCACGCAATATGAAAAATTCAAATTACTTTAAAAAAAAAGATTCACTATGAAAATAGATTTGTGTATCATACTGTAATAAATTACATCCAGCGCCAGATTTGTTGCAAAAGTTTAAGAATTCTAGTTCAAAAGACAGACTTAAAAATAAGAATGACATTTGAAGATTAACTGAAGAATAGAAACCTATAAATATTTATTTTCCCTTCTGTTAGTGTTAAACTTAATAGAAATTCTTTTCAAACCGTTTGTTTAATCTGCTTCTGAGCTTTATTCGTATTGAATTTGGTTTTACACATACGTAGATAACACAAGGTAATTTTAGGTTTTAAACGAATATAATATTACGAAGGGATTTTGTTAGTTATTACACCGATGTTAGTATTAATAATTGATTGTAACTGATCAGATCTGATCAGTAAAGTTCGGATTTTTTTTACGTCCTTGTTTATTGCACAACGATATTCTCAAAAACCGCGGTATTCACAATTCTGAACAATGAAAAGCAACCTAATTTAATGATTTTTTCAATGATACCAGGCCTAAATGTTTTAGCGTTTTTCAAATTAGCCGTAATAGCCGAGAAAAATATTTACCTAAATTAACATGAACATTATTTTAAAATACCGTTTCCTGCCTTTGTTGTGAATATATTTCAAGTTTATCTCGAATTACAATTAATTAAGGTTTTTAGTTCAGATAAAAAACTCAGTGTCACGAGCGGGATTCGAACCCACGATCTTCGGCTAGATACGCCGCTGCTCTACCACTTGAGCTATCCTGACCTAGATCCACTCGGACACCAAATTCCCATCTCAATCCCACCTTTTGAATTTTCCCTCCTGCATGGAGAGAAAGGTTGCTCGACGTGTCCGAACCGATTGAGGCTCCATACAGAGAGCGTGTAGGAATTGTCCTAGCTGTCGACATCATCCCAACCTCTCATAGGCTATACGGATTCTCCAACCGGTAATTTATTTTAAGTCATAAAAGCTGTGTGATAGGCTCAACACTCATGTGTATGAGTATGTGCATACATGTGCGAATTTGAGCTTTCATAAATCCAAATCTAATATTGGCAGAAAATCGTACAACTTTTTTCGGCCTAGTATCACCAAGAAATGTTTCATTAAAATCGTTTTCTAAAAGCCGGTGAGGTAACATTTTCAAATTTTACAAAAATGGCTGAAACTATAATGAATTTTTTATGGACTTATGCATAGGTGTATAATACTTTTTCCCCCAATTTTTATGAAATTTGGACCAAAACGTTTAAACCAACTCCAGTGAGTGTCCTTGGCGATTTTAGGCTCAGTTTTCAAAATAGCACGGCGATAAATAACAGGAAAAAGGGAAAACCGTTTTTAAGAGCCTTGAAACGTTACGGACAATTTTAATGGAAGTAAATTTTTTTTTTTTTAATCAAAAGTCTTTTTTATTACGGTGATGATCGCGTCCGAACCGTTCGCACAATGTATTATAATAATAAATTTTAAGCCAATGATTAGGCTTAATAACGGAAAATATTGTTTTCTTCTATTTATTTCAGACCAAATATGGTATTTAAGAAAGCTTCAGTGGTATATAAATACTGAGGTTCACGGGCAGAGAGGGCAAAATTAGAATAACCCCTGACTCGGTGAAACCGTTCGGTGATCCATCTCTTCTTTAAAAAGCACTGTGGTTTTCATTTCAAGTGCAATGTGGTAAAAAAATATCGATAATCAGTGAAAATCATTATGCTTAGAAATTCTCGATTTGGAAAATACGCACCAACTAACCATACTTTTTTATTAGTTGTAGTAGAACTGCGATACAAACTTTGCATGTGCATCAATAAATCAAACATAATTTTTCATTAGAAAAACAGAAAAATTTCAACTAGTACTCAATGTGTAGAAAAGGTGAACATTTTATTCAAATTTTTTAATCTTTGTTCTATTATTAGACATGCCAATAAGAAAGTAAACATAAAACAGCACTGAATAAGACAATTGACCTCTACATATTCGCATTATGATTCAAACTTCTTTTTTTAAATTTTTATGTTTTAAAAATAAAATTTCATATAATTCATATTAATGTCGGATTTTTCGACTTTATTTTAATTTCATTTTATAATTTTTTTTAATATAGTCGATTTATGTGAAATCTACTAATTTCTTTGTCATCTTTCATATTTTTCCGTGCAACAATAAATTCTTTTAGATTTTTTATTTTTATAACAACATGGAAATTTGTCTTATTTATGTTTTTGGTTTTGGTTTAAAAAACAATTCAATCTGTTATTTTACATAAATTTATTATGTTTGGGTGATGATAACTTCTTATGTGGATTTTGGTGAATTATTCCACAATTATCAGGGCCTATTTAAAAAAAAATGCATAACAAAGTACACTTAATCTGCTGCAAGCCGATAAACATCCAAAACAATATATTTATTTCAATTAATTAAGGTTTTTAGTTAAGATAAAAAAAGTCTGTGTCACAATCGGGATTCGAACCCACGACCATCCAACCATCCCTAGATTCGCTGCTGCTCTACCGTGGGTTCGAATCCCGCTCGTGACACTGACTTTTTTATCTCAACTAAAAACCTTAATTAATTGAAAGATATTAATTGGTCAAGCGGACCACGAAAACTNATATATATAGTTTCTTTTAAAAGTTAAACGGCCATTTTTATTATGTTATCTATTTATATACGTTAAATTTATTATGTTTGGGTGATGAGAACATGTTTAGAGGTCATATGGAGAAAAAACAACTTTTTGGGAAAGCTCGGTGAATTTTTCCACCTTCATCATATCCTATTTCTTTAAAAAAAAATGAATAACAAAGTATACTTAATCTGCTGCAGGCCGATAAACATCCCAATTTATTATTTATTTAGATATTTATTTGGACGTTTCCGGTATTTACACTCATCATCAGAATCTTTTTTTAATTATTAAATTCTTCATTATTAGTTAGTTTCTTTCGAAAGATATATGGCCATTTTGTATTTTCAGCAAGATTTCTTCCATTGAGAGACGTTTGATGTTTTCCTTTCCTAGTAAAAAAGCTCTAATAAAAAACGAAACAGAGACAAGCAGACTTAAAAGATCAGAAACAACTCTGTTATAAACCAAATCTACCCAATTGGTGGACAGACGGAAATATATGTTAAGATTGTGGTCAATTTAACCAATTTTAGGATCAGGTCGTAGTCGAATACAATCATCCTTGGTCCGCTTCTTCTCGATGTTCATCATATGCATTTAAGTTCATCATTCATTTATCCTTAAGATGGTTCAAGATGAAACAGAACAAGATTTTTTATTTTATTCATTAGTTTTCGTGGTCCGCTTGACCAATTAATATCTTTCAATTAATTAAGGTTTTTAGTTGAGATAAAAGAGTCAGTGTCACGTGCGGGATTCGAACCCACGATCTTCGGCTAGATACGCCGCTGCTCTACCACTTGAGCTATCGTGACCTCGATCCACTCGGACACTAACTCCCATCTCAACTCCACCTTTTTTTTAATTTTCCCTCCTTCTTGCCATTTTTCAACTGTCGTGTAAAAATGGCAAGAAGGAGGGAAAATTAAAAAAAATAAAATGGGGTTGAGATGGGAGTTATTGTCTGAGTGGATCCAGGTCACGATAGCTCAAGTGGTAGAGCAGCGGCTTATCTAGCCGAAGGTCGTGAGTTCGAATCCCGCTTGTGACACTGACTTTTTTATCTTAACTAAAAACCTTAATCAATTGAATTTTTTTATTTTATTGAGCGGAGTTTCAAAAATTGCGTTTAATTTATCCTGTGGACTTATAGTCGAACAGACATGTTATTAATCGGACAGCCTCTGAGGGCCACTTGCCAAAACTGAGTACGAGCATCTTGTCCTTTGGCCAAACTTTTTCCTTAACATATACAGGTAGTTTCCTCGGCAAGGCCGGCTCCTCCCACCAAGGTAAATGTGTTTATCCCACGTTAATTTTTTTTTTTTAATTTAAGGATTAAATTTTATCTTGGGCCGGATCGATAGAGTATCAAGGAACTGCCTCTTAGAAGACAGGTCATCCTCATCCAAAATAGTATTCGAGGTTGACACACAGACTTACTTTTGAGCCAAAGCCTGCGTATGTATTCTGCATGTAGAGAAAGCTTGTTCGATGTGTCCCACCTTTGAAAGGAGCAACTCCTTGGCTTCATATAGAGAGCGTGTAGCAGTACCATCCGATTTGATAAACATGTTGAGCAGCGAGTATCTAGTTCCAATTTTTTGAGCAAAAGTTGTTTCATTGGACATAATACAGATGGTTTTGTGTACCGAGCTTAAGTCTTGGCCATTCCTAAGATGGCGGAATATTGAGTACCGATCGACAGCAACCTCGGCGGCTGGATTGCGACCGGACTGCCAATGTCGATAGGTGAACTTATATAAATAAGTAATCGCGAATATTTTTTCAAAATTTGTACCATACGCCGACTGCAACGGCGAGAGACATTGCGCGGAAACTCGTCACTAGATGGACGCCTGTATTCGAATCTCAGCAGCCCTGAATTTCAAGCTAAAATTCCTCCAAATACCAAAGCCTAAATTATTAACGTACAAACTTCGTCACTTATACTTTAATGACATTTTATTAATTGCCACGAATTCTGCAAATTTGTTCAAACCCCATTTTTGGCATGTCAGCACATCAGGATCAATATCAGAACTTAAATTAGTCCCTTTAGAACCTCCGGTGGTCATAAAATTATCCACTTATTGATATACAGGGTGTTTACAAATTGTTAAGCGATTATATGTAGAACGCTATTTCTGAAGGATGCATCTGCTTGTACGAGCTGGCCTCTGAGAAGTTCCTAAAAATAAAGCGCAACACTCCGTTTACCTTCTTTAGTCACGCAGCGATCAAAGTGTTCTTTTTCCAAGATCGGACAGACGAACTCTACCTGGACGCCAATTTAATTATACATTTATAATTAAGTGTATCATTCCTTTACATGAAATACATAAAATTGACAGCGTAAATATTTATAGAAAAGTATTTTAGGGTATATACATAAACTCAATACAAACAAGTTTTCGTATCAATGACGAACGTAGTAAAACATAAAAATAAATAGGGTCAGGGACACACTGACTGAACGAGAGCTGGGCTCATTCGTTCCGATCAGTGAGTAGAAGTTGTCGATTTCCTTCCTTTCTACTCATAAAACTTAATCCGCTTCTAATTAAACTAATGTTGCAAACTTTACTGCTAAAATAACATTATTTAATTGCATATAGTCCGAGAAAGAAGTTCGTTTCAGTGACAATAAAATTACACTAGGTTAGGTTTTTTCTGTGTGACTTGAATGAATGTATTTATTAGCGCGAGTGTTGAATATGTCCTGGCGAAATATCTACTACCTCACAAACCCACTAAACTAGATTAGGTTTTTTTCTGTGAGTGTCTTGAATGAATGTATTTATTAGCGTGAGTATTGAGGTGTGTTCGAGGCGGAATATCGAGTATGCAGATCCATTAAACTAGGTTAGTTGTAGGTTAGGTGTTTTTTAGAGCGAAAGGGGGGAACGTAATATACCCCAGGGACTGCTTAATTTTTAGCTGTACATGTGGTTTTGAATCAGTTTGACTCTATTTATTAGAGTGAATGAGGGCGGGCCTTCAACGGAATATCGAGTGTACAGACCCAATAAACTAGGTTGGTTTTAGGTTAGGTGTTTTTTAGAGTGAAAAGGGGGAACGTAATATATCCCAGAGACTCCTTAATTTTTAGGTGTACATGTGGTTTTGAATCAGTTTGACTGTATTTATTAGAGTGAATGTGAATGGGCCTTCAACGGAATAAACCCTGAAATTAGCCAAACAAAGGCCAAAAATACCCATATCATTTATAATATTTCACGAAGAAATTTTACAAGTTTTCTAAGTTATTGCCTAAAGTTTAAGTAAGATTTTCTTGGTTCTGTAAATATTGAGAGTTATGGCGATTACAAACTACTTTTCCCTTACTAAAGAGCTGTAAGCACAGGTACTTAATATCTAAGCGCGCACAATTAAGCTGATATAAAGCAATCAATAAATGTTTGTTTTGTTACTAAGCTTTAGTTGTCAGCAATAGTTTCTTAGCCAAGAACTCATGTTTAAGAAATGAACTTAAATAATTATTAAAACTTCAAAATACTTAATATCTTTATTGAGTACTTACGATACCATATTCAACTAATATAATCTTGTGATTTGTAATAGAGACAGTATTAGTTACAATTTTGATCATTAGTGATTTTGCAGTCAAGAATTTCATGTCAATAATAAAAAGTTGACGAAAAGAAACGTACATTAAACAAACTGACAAACTTGTCGATTTATATTGTTTAACAGTAAAGCTGGAACGATTCTAAAAGAACTATTCTTGGCTTAAGACGAGAAATTAATCGACAGGAACCCTGAAAACATAAAATTTCATGTTTTGATGCGCTATCATTTCTTATGATAAGATCTGTGTAATCGTGTCACTTGTTTTTATATTTTAATTGATTTAGTATTTTTTTAATGTAAATTATGGTTGAATTGAAAAAATGGCGTCACGAGCGGGACTCGAACCCACGACATCCGGATCAGTACCCCGGCGATCTACCACTTGAACTCTTGTGACATCTGCCCGTCGTGGGTTCCAGGCCTGCTCGTGACACTAATTTAACAATACAGCCATACTTTGCATTAAAAAAAATCAATTTAAATAATTATTGGTTAATATGGCCAACTATATAAAATAACAACTAAAACATAATATTTTTCTTGTTTAAATTTTATCTTCACTGATTTACAAACTCATAATGTGACCACAAAGCTAAATACAATTCACTAGTTTTCGTGGTCCGCTTGATCAATTAATAACTTTCAATTAATTAAGGTTTTTAGTTGAGATAAAAAGTCAGTGTCACGAGCGGGATTCGAACCCACGGCCTTCGGCTTAATACGCCGCTGCTCTACCACTTGAGCTATCGTGACCTCGATCCACTCGGACACCAACTTCCCATCTCAACCACACCTTTTTGAATTTTCCCTCCTTTTTGCCATTTTTCAAATGTGTAATCTATTTGATTCTCGGCGACAAATGACTTTTTTATCTCAACTAAAAACCTTAATTAACTCTTAAATACAATCAATATTGTTATTCTGTATGATGTAATATGAATTATTTATAATATCAAAAAAAGTTAGCACATTTTGAGGAAAGTTGTTTGCTGTTCTAAAACAACCAATTAGATGAATTTTTTCCCAGATAATTTTGTGGATCAAAATAAAGCATGTTTTTACATTCTTTCCAATTAATATGATTGTTAAGAAATAAAAATTTAGTCGCGTGGATTGTCGTTTTAATGCTTTTCAGAAATAAACCAGATTTATAGTTTATTACACATATGAAATAAAAAGGTCTAATTAAATAATGAGAAATGTATTTGGGATGTGGTATTAAATCTTGTTCAAATCGAAGGATAATTTTTTCGTATGATTCTGAAAACTGGCCGTTACCGATCACATTTTTCATCAAAACTGTGTTCTCATTTTTAAATAAAACATGTTTCTACATTCCAAGTAGCATAATGTTTACAAAAGAAATAATTATCTGGGATGTTGTTTTAATGTTTTTCATAAATAAACCAGTTTTATAAGTTCATTATATCTATTTAATAAAAAAGATATTAATAAGATATATAATAAAAAAGGTATAAAAAAGAAATTTAGTTGGGATGTGGTATTAAATCCTGTTCAAATCGAAGGTTAATTTTTTCCCGAATGATTCTGAAAACTCGTCGTTACCGTTCCTTTTTTCCATCAAAACTGTGTTCTCTTTTTTTTAAATTAAACATGTTTTTACATTCCTAGTAACATAATGATTACAAAATAAATAATAATCCGGGTTCGTTTTAATGATTTTCATAAATAAACCAGTTTAAACACACATAGCGTTTATTATATCTATTAAGTCAAAAAAGGTATAATTAAATAGACAAGATATTGGTTGAAAGTTTTATTTTATTTCTTATTTTACAAATGTCAGGAAATACTTGTGAAATGAAGTTGGGTTGTGGTAGTAAACCATGTTCAAATCGAAGGTTATTTTTTTTTCGAAAGATTCTGCAAACTGGTCGTTACAGATCATTTTCTGCATCAAAATTTCATGTTGTCGGGATGTAATTGTACTAAATCCTGTTCAAAACAAAGGCAGTTTTTTTTCCAATCATTTCACTGGTCTGTTAAACGGCATTTTGCTATCTTTAGTCCATCGTCTATATACACAACAAAGTAAGACTCAAGATTGTGATTCCGTTCAAAAAAAAGGTTTAATTCGAAAAAGTCTTGGTTTTTATCGTAGTCACTACGTAATAAAATGTTTTCAGTGTGTTATTTTGATTTATACCGGACAAATTTTTTTACAACAAAACGAAAACTATGTCCAAAGAGATCAACAGGTGAAATTGTTATTGTACGATTAACAGAAAACTGGGAGGATATCTCAAATTAAACTCTAAATTTTTAATTAAAAAAAAACCTTTGACTAACATAAATCTTATAATCGAGACAATTGTATAACGCTTTAAAAAAAATAATTGATTATACTTACAAAATTTTAATAGAAGACAACTATTCCAATGAACAAATGTAACTGAAGAACTACAACAAAGTGCTTTTTTAAATGTAGAAATTACTTAAAATACCACTGCTTTAAAACTAAAAAGGCGTTAGCTAGATGGACAAAAAACAAAAGCAAAAGGCTAAAAAAAGTTCAATTTGAGTTTGAATAAACATAGAAAAATTCAACCAGCTAATTTTTGAAATTTTCAAATGTAACTTGAGCGTTTAAATTTTGAAATTTCAAATTAAAAAAGTAATGACCTGCCCTGTAAGACATGGTAGTAGCTTTATTATATGCACATAGCTGTAAAATTGGTCAGATAGATTTACATAATAAAGTGAATTTTGAGGAAACGTTAGCAATTGAGTCGGTCTGATTGAAGTAAATAAAAAAAAGATACGTGTAAAAAAATTAAAAAGTACTAAACTGAATAACAAATAAATTGACGTACTGATGTTTTTTGTCAGATGAAGATGAAGACCTAGAGATAAAGTTAGAAAGTTTGTTCACATCTTAATTTAGTTTACTGTTTAAATAAAACACAAAATAAAATAAAAAATAAATAAAAAAACAGTCAGATAGGTTTACATGATGAAGTGAATTTTGAGAAAGAATTTTGAAGTGAATTTTAATAATTGAGTTGGTCTTATTGAAGTATATAAAAAAAAGATACGTATAAAAAATAAAAAAGTACTAAACTGAATAACAAATAAATTGATATACAGAAGTTTTTGTCAGTTGAAGATGAAGACCTCGAGATAAAGTTAGAACATTTTTTCACATCTTAATTTAGTTTACTGTTTAATAAAACACGAAATTAACAAAAAAAAACTACAATTGGTCAGATAGATTTACATAATGAAATGAATTTTGAGAAAGCGTTAAATTGAGTCGGCTGATTGAAGTAAATAAAAAAAGATACTTATAAAAAAATGAAAAAGTAAGTAAGTCAAATAAGTTGACGTACTGAAGTTTTTTGTCAGATGAAGATGAGACCTTGAGATAAAGTTAGACAGTGTTTTCACATCTTAATTTAGTTTACTGTTTAATAAAACACAAAATTTAAAAGGAAAGCTACAGAATTGGTCAGATTGATTTACATAATGAAGTGAATTTTGAGAAAGCGTTAACAATTGAGTCGGTCTAATTGAAGTAAATAAAAAAGATACTTATAAAAAAATTAAAATGTACTAAACTGAATAACAAGTAAGTTGACGTACTGAAGTTTTTGTCATATGAAGATTAACACCTTGAGATAAAGTTAGACAGTTTTTCACATCTTAATTTAGTTTACTGTTTAAATAAAACACAAAATTAAAATAATAGCTGCAAAATTGGCCAGATGAATTTTGAGTAATCGTTAACAATTGAGTCAGTTTGATCGAAGTAAATAAAAAAAAGATACGTATAAAAAAATTGAAATGCACTAAACTGATAAACAAATTGACGTACTGAAGTTTTTTATCAGATGAAGACCGCGAGATAAAGTTAGACAGTTTCTCACATCTTAATTTCGTTTACTGTTTAAATAAAACACAAAATTTATTTTTAAAAAAAGCTAAAATTGGTCAGATTTACACAATGATATGGATTTTGAGAAAGCGTTAACAATTGAGTCGGCCTGGTTAAAAAAAAAGATACGTATAAAAAATTAAAATCGTTTTGTTCCTCTAAAATAAAGACTTGTTGAAGAATAGATCATAAAAAACTAGCCTCAGAAGAATCGTTTGGAACCTGAGGTATGGTCAATTTTCACAAAATAAAGTTTTAAATAATTATAATATAATTTTAACAATGAGACGGGATGAATATCTAAGCAGCATGTCCTCCCCGAAAAAGAAAATTCTACTGGGACTCGCTGAAAATTTAGTTTTTCAAAATCGCGTGACGGTGAACGCACGGAGTTTGGACGCGGCGGAAAGACGTCCGAGCGTCGACTGAGACCTAAATAGGCTAGGGAGGTTTTCAACGATTCTATTTTCGATTCCAGGTATTTTCAGAACAGCCTGTTAACCTGCTACAACTGCCTTATTTGGCCAAATGTTTCTCCAGCGGGCCAACAGAACAAAGGTCCAAAACAAGCAGCGACAAATGACATCGATCCGTTTAAAAACGTAGAAAATACACACACTGAATATAATATACGAAACACATAAACAACTCAATTTACAACTTATAGTAACTCAGGATAAAAAATAATTGATCTTATGATAAATATTTGACATAGGCTTTAGAATTTATGAAATGAATTGGGTCAATATTGACTTTTTTTACAAAGTAAAAATTTACACTTGGACAAATAAAAGTAATTTGAAATTTTTTCGTAGTACACATTTTTGGAAAAATCATTTTCTCAATTCGACAGTGGCTTAAAATAAACATTTCCCATTATATCTTTACCAAATTTAAAAAAAGCGCAAAATATTTAAATTGACCTGCATTCCAGCCGTCCTTCACTCTTAATTTAATGCTTTCCTTTCCCTCATCCGAGCCCCTTCTCTGCCAAAAAGTATTTTTCTCTGACAATTCCCACTTTTACTCTCATCCTATCATCGTGTGCTTTTGCCATAGTTTGAATATATGTTTTTTTTTATGTACTTAATAGACATATAGTATTTTTATGTTTAGTGATGTAAGAAAAAAAAGGAAAAGTAGGTAAATTTGTAGATCTAGTCGTGTAACTCGTGTAACTTTTACTGCAAAACAAACAAATTAAAAATACTTCAGTAAACTATGTCAGGCTTGCATTGTTCATAAAGGGGAAATTTTGAACATTTAATTTAATTTCTAGAAGATTTTTGTTTTTTCTTATGTTCAATTTTGTACCATAGAGTCTTTTGTTGAATTTGTAATATTTTCATTATTTGTTTTTAAGTTTCTTTTTTTATTACATTTATTTGATATTTACAAATACAAATATTGTATTAAGTAAATGTGTCCATGTATGTTGAATTTATCATCTGAGGCGCAGAGGCAACACTCCTCCAGACTGATATCTTGTTCAGTCTTCACTCAATGAGGAGGTCTCGGGGCCACTTTCGCTTCAATCGTCTTGGAGGATTTTCAGGTAGGGCTGGATGTGATAACTGTCGTACAAATGGATTATTGGGTGTGTTCAGACATTGATGAAATTTTGACAGAATTGTAGACGATTGATTGGAGACGTTGGGAATAGGAATCCTCGGTTTAGCCCCACACTTCACAACCGTTCCCCCTGAGAGGTATAATCATTGTCATCTAAATTAAAATTGCATCGTGAATCAAGTAGTCTTTTTAATAATTTACTGTCTTTTCAGTCTTTTGTGAGGATTCCAAGTCAGTCGTTTACCCACGAAAAGTACAGGAAAACACAGGTCTGTGGTAGGCAATGGGGTTCCATTTATACTGATATTTTTCGTAAGGTAAAATTTATCTGCACGCTTTTTATTAGGTTTATCTTTAATCTTCACTTTGTGAACCATACTGTTAATTCATTCAAGTGTTGAATTGAAGGGTCCGAAATACGTGTAAGAATCGCTGTATCATCAGTGAATGTATATGATGAAATGTAAACATGTGTAGGAATATCTGCAGTGTATATTGAAAATAGAAATGGGCCAAGTATACTTCTCTGAGGTACACCCGCCCTAATACGCATATAAGGTGAGAATTCAGTCCCCTGACGGACTCGGCATATATGGTCTTAGTATGAGATCGTACGTATGATGGATGATATTCTTCAGTTTCGAAAGCAAGCCCGACCGCCAGACTCGATTGAAGGCCTGTTCTAAATCAAGAAAGACACCCAAGCAATGCTGTTTTTGTCCGAGGGAAGAGGCTATATTGCCACGAACACGATGGAATTAATGAGTTGTCGAATGAAATGTGCGGAATCCAACCTGATGATACAAAGGAGACTAAAAGTTGTAACATTACGCAGGTGTACTAGGAGGATAAAAGTTTCAAAATTCTAATAACGAATTTGAGCTCACTCTATCTCTGCCACTCACTTACTCTCTGTCTCACCCATTCACTCAATCACTTTCTCTCTCTCTCTCTCTCTATATATATATATATCATTCACACTCTCAATCACGCTCTCTCTACCTCTATCTGAAGCTGATGAATCACTTGAACAACAGTAAGTTGCCGGTTTCGCAAAATTCTCAAAGTCAAAAAACGGTCATCCTGTCGTTCTGTTACCCTAGGGGGTCCAGAACCGGGCCTTCTTTGGTAGGACCCAGTTTCTGGAAAACGTCTCACGTCGTCTCGCAGAGTTTCGTAGGGAACTCCGATAGCCATACTCGCATACCTGATGGAACGTCCATCATCCATGAGTGCCACACCACGCGCAACATCCTCAGCACTAAGTGGTATTTTTATATTTAAAAATTGAAATTAAGAAAACAAAGATGGAAACTAATCAGTTTTATTTATTCAGAAATCATGAGATGCGGTCTGGTGTGATGTAGATTTCAGAAAAACGTTTTCTTTAACGTGCCAACGTTTCGATCTTTATTGAGATCATCTTCAGGGCTCAAAGTGTTTGTCTTCTGTGTAATTGTGCCATTTTCTTGCGTGTCATGTTGAGAGTGCCACGACACGCAAGAACGGCACAATTACACAAATTACACGAAGACAAACACTTTGAGCCCTGAAGATGATTTCAATAAAGATCGAAACGTTGGCACATTAAAGAAAATGTTTTTCTGAAACCTACATCACAACAGACCGCATCTCACGATTTTTGAATTATTATCGATTAACGGTCACTAATCACCACACACACTAAACAGTTTCAATTCAGTATTCAAATGAGACTGAATAAACATTTTAAATTCCGTAAAAAGTAAATATTGAAAAATTCTTTATCCTGGATTAAGGATTAAGTATGTTTACATCTAATTGATATTCCCAATTTAAAACATACCATAAACAAATAATTATTGGTAAAAACAATGAGACAAATTAAGGGCAGACTTTTCTTTTATCGAGAAAATGAAAAAAATCAACTGGGTGGAATTTTTTGCCTATCAGTATATTAACCTATAGCCAAGAAGTACACTGCTTTGGTCCAAGAGTTCTTTTAAATTATTTGTTACCTTCAAGAAATTTATTGTATTTTAATTTAAATTCTTTGTTTTGATATTTGATATTCTTAGTTTTGATTTTATGTTTATGTATTCTTCTTTTTTTTCTTTGTACTAAGTTTACCTAAGATCCGAACTGTCAGAAGGTTGTGCCATGTTGTAATATTTATTTTACATACACAACAAAAGAAGCATAATTATCGTCCTGTCTGCAAGATCAATTTATGATGTGATTGTTATACAGAATTTTGAAAAAAATCAGAAAATTGCAAGTTTAATTTTAAAACAGACGAATAAAACTAGGATTCAATAGTATTTTGCTTTTATATCGTCAAATGGGAACGAGTTTCGCCCGAGCTGCACTAGATGCCAGCTTTGGTTAGAAACTATCCGAACTGTTCTCCTGAAACTAAACATCGATCATATCAGACAATAAATAATTTACTATAAGTATAGTCTAGGTTAATTTTTAAAACATACCATTTTCACACAAGAAAACTAAATTTTGACCGGTGGAGAAGTTTTCTTCGCTTCTGAATCTCGCATTGAATTATTTTGGCCCAAATATAGAAACTATTAAACAAGCGAAATAGCCCGAAAATAATAAAATAAACAATTTAATCACAACAAACTATAAACAAATATACCAGGAGATCATAATAATATTAATGTTTTTATGAATAAATTCAACTGCAAGAAAAAATACAATTTTCGACGTAAAATATTTTCCCTGAATTAATTTATAATACTAACTGGATTTTATATAAAATACGATTAATTTATAGATAATCTTAATTATGATTCATAATCAATTAACCCCTCTAAAAAATCCAATATCAGTTGTTGTTTAAATTAATTTGGTTACTGTCATTTATGCAATAAAATGTACCAGGGTCTGAATAATTTTTTAAATTATTTTAATTACAATTTATTGATTTTTCAATTATCCTGCGTTACTGGATAATGTTTTTAATAATTGAAGAATTAAGAAATTAAGGATATAAAATAAATTAAGAATTTATGAGGAATAAACTTAAGTCCGTGCGCAATTGCAAGGTTTCAGGCCCTACTTTTTGCCGCATCGCAACTAATTTATTCCTTTAACAAATCAAAATTTTACAGAACAAGTGTGACGACTGATGAAGTATGTACACAGAATAAAAAGTAAATTTCAGTATTTAGTAATCGTTCACATTTGCGGCGCTACACATCATTCAGCGAGCTGAAAGGTTTAAAAAAAAATTTTCGTCGAGTTAGGCTTATTAACAGGTAAATTAAGTGAAAATTTTGATTTTATTGTTTCGGTTTAATAATGGAAATGGCATAATGATTACGAAATAATACTATTAAGTGAAAGTTCATTTTAGCCTTCTGGCTAATTGTACTTTCCTAGTTGTTTAGTTCAGTCTGTCGATTCGACCCTTCTTTCAAGGAGTACTAGGTCATTGACTGTTGTCAATGTTGATACAATTGCTTTCCCTGGGTTTTCTTGTATTTTAGGTTATGTCTTCTTCAAAAGATTCCTTCGAATTCGAAGATGATATGGGTGGCCGTTTCTACTTCCTCATTGATAACCTTCAATATACTTATTAACTTCACTAATTTCGTGGTCCACTTGACCAATTAATTAAGGTTTTTAGTTGAGATAAAAAAGTCAATGGCACGAGCGGGATTCGAACCCACGATCTTCGGCTTGATACGCCGCTGCTCTACNAAACTAAAATAGAACAACTTGCTTAAAACAAAACAAAAAATAATTAAGGTTTTTAGTTGAGATAAAAAGGCCAGTGTCACGAGCGGGATTCGAACCTACGATCTTCGACTAGATACGCCGCTGCTCTACCACTTGAGCTATCGTGACCTCGATCCACTCGGACACTAACTTCCCATCTCAACCCCACCTTTGAATTTTCCCTCCTTTTAGCCATTTTTCAAATGTCGTGTAATCGGATTGGATTCTAGACGACAAATGAAATGGCCACGGAGAGCTTTAGTGAAGGTATACTTCATTTTAACTTATTAAATTCACTAGTTTTCGTGGTCCGCTTGACCAATATCTTTCAATTAATTAAGGTTTTTAGTTGAGATAAAAAAGTCAGTGTCACGAGCGGGATTCGAACCCGAGTGGATCGAGGTTACGATAGCTCAAGTGGTAGTGCAGCGGCGTATTGAGCGAAGGTCGTGGGTTCGAATCCCGCTCATTACACTGACTTTTTTATCTCAACCAATACCTTTCATAAATATTAATTAATTGAAAAAAATATTGATTATTGTGTGTTTAATTCCCTACGTGTTTAATTCCAGTTTGATTGTTTATGCAGCCTAAATGAGTTTTCCTTACTCCTCCGTATAGAAATATTTCTAGTAGAGGTAGGTTTAGAAGAGATCAAGATTTTTACAATTCATTTAGTCAACATTTAAAAAGGTTCATCAGCAGAAGAATTTTATGACGTTCCCCGAACCAGCTGACAAAGGATCCAGTGTCTATAAATCATTATCAGTAAAATAGCTGATGCAATATTTTATTTAGCCAGGTCTCAACTTCTCTTCTCTTTAAACTAAGCAATAAGTCTTCTATCGCAGAACAAATTTTCCTTGTTTCCAACAATTCCAAAGATAATCCGTCATGTTTTAATACGAATAACTAGGACGAGTTTTATCGAAATGTGCTTATTTATTTGTAAGATAAAACATAGGAAACATCCACGGGTACGGTTATCACCGACAAACACGTCGACATTTCCACCAATACATTTCATCAAAATTAAGTGACAATTATTTTATTTTATTCTACCGGCAAATATTGACCATCCTGAGTAAAGCGAAGACTAATCATTCTTCCGTACAGGTCGTTATACTCTTAAGCGACTCTTAATGTTCTATTATTGCTGAAGATTAAAATTTTGTCCAATATTGAGAAAATATTGATAAGATACTTGATATTTCAAAATATGATTTGGCAGCACCCGTGAACTTTCATGCCAGACGAATTTATATTAAACGATAATGGAACAATTCATTCCTTGCTGATGGTAAATTGTAATTTAGTTATTTAGAGGTCGTGAGATGCGGTCTGGTGTGACGTAGGTTTTAGAAAAACATTTTCTTTATCCTGCCAACGTTTCGATCTTTATTGAGATCATCTTCAGGGCTCAAAGTGTTTGTTTTCCGTGTAGGTGTGTCATTCTTGTCTGTCGTGAGAGTGCCGAGATACAAGAATGACCCATCTACACGGAAAACAAACTTTGATCCCTGAAGATGATCTCAATAAAGATCGAAACGTTGGCACGATAAAGAAAAAGTTTTTCTAAAACCTACTTCACACCAGACCGCATCTCACGACGTCCAATTAATCATCAAGTAACGGTCACTAAACACCACATATTGTAATTTAAGTACACCTATATAAACTATAACTAGATATACCCGTAATAAAACTATACTGCTCGATGTGTCCCACATAATAGACACGTGTCATGCATTGGCTCCATATAGAGAAAGTGTAGGCATGCCACAAGATTTAAGAATGGTTCTCAGACACGGTAGCAAGTTTCAGACCCCTTTTCCGGTTTTTAGGGGAACTGGGAATTTTTTATTGTATATAGCCGTCAAAATATATGTTTTGTGTTTCTGTGTTTTGTAGTGAGTGTAGTTATTAGAGTGAATGCGGAGGGGCTGATGGCGAAATCTCTCCATCGCCCCTCGAGCTGTGTACGTGGTAAATAGAATGAATGCAATGTATATAGGTGTGAATGTATTTATTTGTGTGAATGCGTATTTCGCATGGGCTCGGAGCCGAAATGACCAAATAAAATAAAACTAGATCCGTAAACGTGTATAAACGTGATTTATTTATAAACACGATGATATAACATTATAACATAATTATAACATGATAAAAATTTGATAAACATGATTCGTTTGATTTTTTTTACCTTTAAGAGAATTGGGTCGGCATTTATCGGTCTTCAGAGGGGAAAAATTTGGAACAACAAAAAAATATTAGAGGTTCAGATTTGATTAGAAAGAGGAGCACGTAACCCGTTATTTGTTTAATTCGGTTGTTTGACTTTCGTGGGTATTCTCCTGCTATCTATGTCTCGATAATGTTCTATCTCCCTTGTAACCTTGGTTTTTATACTTTGTCAAAAATGAAATTTCCGGTATGTTTTCGCATAAGGATAGATTGAAAAATTCTCATTGATATGTTGCAACGCTTTCTTTAAAAGTTCTGGACTACAAATTTACAGAATAGGCGGGTTTTGAGAAATACTGGAAATTAGAATGGATCAACCGGGTGCTGATAATTTCCATAATGAAATGGAAGTTAAGTAATGCTTGAAGAAGACTATTAAAAAGAGAAACAGACCTTTTCCGTTAATGTGCCTCCGTTCCACTCGACCGCTAAGATCTCTCTCCGATCACTTAAGGAAATGCTCCTTTAAAAGAGATCAAAAATACTGAAACATTTTATGTTATGTAATTCGTGTAATAATAATTAAGAGTATAAATTGGTAATAAAGGAAATCACATTTGAGTCCCTGGGGGCCAAAATTCAGCTATTTCACTAAGGATGTCTTCGGAAACATCCACATTTCTTTCCGTACATGACTGGCGCCACATAAATACATAGATAGGAGTCCGATAAACTTCTGCGGGTACCCCACTGCCATTTGTTCTTCGCCTTTTCCCCATACACTCTCCCCGTATATGCACGGGACAGAGTGGTCCACTGTCATATCCGGTCGCCCACCTGGAGCGCACCATTGTGGAGAATGGATACCTGAGAGTTAACAATCCCAATCCGACCTGTGGGCGTGGATTCGCCCACTCGAGATGTCTGGTCGGGATAGTGCCGATTCGTTCGGCACTTGAACGGCCATCTCATCTCATCCACCCAGGGAGTCGTAGCCCACTTAATGTGGTAGTACAATGTGGTTAAGGCTCGGGGCCCAAGGAAGGTGTACCTCGTGTCCTCATCCACGTCTCTCACTCACTCCAGGTTCCTTCATTGTTCCCTGTGACCCCTCCCAACCCTCGGTTACAAGGGGGGTGTCCGGCGCAAAATAATGGTGTAGCCCTGAGGGCGTGGCAACCTCTCTAAAGCTAAAGCGCGAAAACAGATTCCTCGATTTCGACAGTGCAATTGGGGCCAACAATGCTCGAATGTCTGCTCAAAATAGAGTTCGTACAGATTTCGTGTTATGCTTTATACTTCACTCTCTTTCACAAAATTTAACGCTTATTATTTCGTATGCCCAAGCGTTTGATGGTCGAATATGGCAGTTTTGAGCCAGTTAGATATGTGTTACTTCTTAACGCCATTTCCGCCTGTAGCACCTCCACGTGTCACGCGATCCTGTCAAATTCAGACTCGCGTCGTCCTCCTGGACATCGCACAGCTAGTGGAAGAAGGCCCTTTTCCTGAAGGAAACGAACTGCCGATTCCTTGGTTTTGACTGCGTCGTATAATGCCAGAAAGTTCATTTTTTTAACACCGAACTTTTGACAACGGGTGTACACAATACACCAATACATACAATTACAGTAAAATACATACAATACAATGATATACAACCATACAGCTTGTCTCAAAACATAGGATAAGAGAGATGCCCAGAGATCTGACCTTTGTCTCGATCCCTGTCACCGAGCGCGAGCGGGGCGGAGGCTCATTAACGGAAAAGGTCCAAAGAAACTTTACTGTCAAAACTTAGAATGTTAAAATTTAAACTGACTGAGAAGGCTATTGCACGAGGAATGGATATTTGGTGATTAGGGTTTTTATCCTATTTTAAAGAATTGCTGATTAAGATGACGGGCGGACGTCTAGACCTGCTAAACTTTGCTGACGTGTCGGTCTGAAGGGGCGATTGGTTACTCCATAACTTAAGACGAAGGCAGAGTAAAATATTTCAAAATTCAAATAAACTTGAGCAAGATACACAAAGAACGCAGTAACACAAAAGTGTTTTTAAAAATCAAAGAATATATTGTTCTTTCTTTCATATAAAACATGGAAAACAAATAATTAAGGTTTTTAGTTGAAATAAAAAAGTCAATGGCACGAGCGGGATTCGAACCCACGATCTTCGGCTTGATACGCCGCTGCTCTACCACTTGAGCTATCGTGACCTCGATCGAATCGAAATCGACCTCGAATTTAATGGATAACAAATATGAACCGTATTATTTTACGGATTATTTAATTGTAAACATACAGCCGCCCTTTGCTCAACAAAATTTGGCCATTTTAACAGCCGGTATCCAGCACAAAACAAATTCATTAAAAAATCTCACAAAAATAAATTTTTTCCTTCGTGACAAACGTTTCAAATAGAGCAAATATATCAAATTTTTGACAAAATTTATGAAATCCATCCGGACAATTTTTGACAGTAAACCATTCCCATTAAAAAACAGATAATTTACCTTTAACATTTAATTAATTAATATTTATGTAAGGTTATTCAGAAATCGTGAGATGCGGTCTGATGTGATGTAGGTTTCAGAAAAAAATTCTTTATCGTGCCAACGTTTCGATCTTTTTTGAGATCATCTTCAGGGCTCAAAGTGTTTGTTTTCTGCGTAATTATACACCTGCATCACACGGGACCGCATCTCTCGATTTCTGAATAATCATCGACAAACGGTCACTAATCACCACACATTTATGTAAGGTATTGGTTGAAATAAAAAAGCTAGTGTCATGAGCGGGATACGAACCCACGAATGCTTTCTTTGTATGAGTGGCTGAATGACAAAATAAGCCAAAATCAGATAACAATTGAATTTGTTTTTTCATCCAGTCAACAATGAGATCGATATTATTCATGAATAAATAATTGGTCGTTACATATGACACAACAAAACTAACTCATTCAATACGTAGATAGTTGTAAATACCTGGTGGTACTGATTTTAATCTTAGACTTAAAATTAATAAAACGAATTTGACAAAAAAAAGGTAAGAAAATTGGCAAGGCCAAGGGTGGTAGGAAAAAAATTGCTTGAACTAAACGCACGTAATCGCACGATTGTGTCACTTCTAGAGTGAGAAGGCATATTCTGTTCTCTACGAAGAAAAAGTTTGTGCGAAGTTGCGCGTATACCGACGATCGAAAATCGTATTGTTAGACCAACAAAAATTAACCAAACTTACATTTTGCCAGGGTATTTTTCTAAATTTTCTTATCTAATTCAGTTCAATGAAATCTTATCTATATGAAATATTTACCAACTGATTTTGATTAATTTTCATTTTAAAAGAAAGTGATTTTAGTTATAGGGGATGTCCTTAGTCGGTCCGGAGTGATAATCCTTTCCCGCATCCCGTCTGGATCCGGTCTGCGATAAAAAGAGAATACGAAAATCCTAAGGTTCAACCGATAAATGGTCCTATTTGCGAAATAAAACACTATCGCGCCCCAGAAATCCTTCCGCGGAATTAGCACGAGGTCGATCCAGTTGGAAAATGATTCCCCCCCTTTCGTTAAATTTTGTCCGGTCTGTGATCCTTCCACGCGATAACAGCCAAGAACCAAAGTTTGGCCTGATACGACATCCCATCATATAACAACAAATCGAAATGTTTTAAATAATTGTTCATACCGATAGGTCTGTTGACAATATGGTCAGTTGTGTTCAAAATGTCGAATAAATGGAAAAACAGTCTTAACAATAATGCTTCTTAATTTAGAAAAACACCTTTCTCATTTTTTTGCGTTTCGACCTTTATTCGGGTCATCTTCAGGGCCTAGGTAAGTTACAAATGTTGATTGGAAAAAATACAATTTAAGATGTAAATATAAATTTTGAAACCAAGTATTTCATTCTCATATAAAGTGTGGTGCTATTCTTGTGGTGTCTTATTGATTTTGTGTAAAAATGTTGTGAAACGACAAATTGTATTCTGCTGTTTTTATATGATTGCGACAAGGTGTTTTTATTCAAAACCGCCTATGATCAAAGAAGTTTTCTCAGATTTACCGCGTCCCCACCCCGTCAAAACCATATAAAAACACACTTTCACACAAAACCAATATGACACCACAAGAATAGCACCTCGCTTTATATGAGTATGAAATACTTGGTTTCAAAATTTATATTTACATCTTAAATTGTGTTTTTTTCCAATCAACATGTTTTGTAACTTACCTAGGCACTGAAAATGACCCGAATAAAGGTCGAAACGTCGGCAAAAAAATAAGAAAGGTGTTTTTCTAAACTACCTCTTCTTGACCGCTCCTCACTACTTCAACAAATTATGAAACAACAGGACACTAAGAAACATGCAAATAAAGCTTATTTTAACTTTTCGCCCAAACTGTTACCTCTTTTCTTACGTTTTAAATTTATCAAAAAATAAAAAACACTCAAGTCTGTATGTAACAACTAAGCATACACAGAAACATTTACTCCCATTAGGTTTCGTGGTCCGATTGACCAAATAAATTCTTTTCAGTTAATTAATCTTTAAGTAAGGTATTGGTTGAGATAAAAAAGTCAGTGTCACGAGCGGGATTCGAACCCACAACCTTTGCCTAAATACGCCGCTGCTCTAACACGAACAATCGTAACTTCGATCCACTCGGACACCAACCTCCCACCCCAACCCCACCTTTTGAATTTTTGAACTGAAAGATGGCACAAAGGAGGGAAAATTCGGAAGGTGGGGTTGGGATGGTAAGTTGATGTCGGAGTGGATCGAAGTCATTAGCTCAAGTGGTAGAGCAGCGGCGTATTTAGCCGAAGGTCGTGGGTTCGAATCCCGCTCGTGACACTGGCTTTTTTATCTCAACCAATACCTTAATTAAAAATTAATTAATTGAACAGTATCATTTACCTTTTTTACCAAACCGAGCACAGCTTGGCACTATATTTTCCAAAAAACGAGGTTCCACCACTTAAAGTTTATTCTGTAGTGCTTTTTTATTTTTTTACCAACTTTACTAAGATTAATTTTAATACAATACGTAAAATAATATAGAAAAAGGTTTGAATATATGTACCCTCTAGAAAATGATCTGTGGGCTCATCACAAAAGAAAAATGTCCTACGTCGAGTTGAGTGTGAAAATGGTATTTACATATTTATATATTCATACAGAGTGAAGTTAATACATTTTCCCCCCTCCTGAGCACTGCAGCTGTACAGCTTATTGTACTTTATCCCTGGCTCCATGTTTTGGGGGCTCGCCACACAAGAGTGAATATGAGCCCCCGGTGTACCGGTGTTCTTCCATCGAAGTAACTCATTTTTGAAGGGGGTTGGGACCAAATTCAGGGTCGCTGAGATCTGATCCCGCTCCTTCCATTGATAAGTGCCGTGTCAATTTATTTCAATTGCGGCCACCGCTCCCCTTAGGCGTCAGAAAAAGTCCAGAGGTGACGGTGGAGACCGAACCCACGACCGCGGGATATGCTAGCCGAGAGTCTGACGCCTTAACCACTCGGGTACCGCGGCCCCCCTACAGCTTATTGTACTCCTTCCAGATTCTATTTTAGGTCACCCTTTGCGGTGCAAAGGATTACCCAATGGAGACACCTATAGTAGGATCATGTGGTACGTCTAATGTCCAACAGGTCGCGAGGTCACTTCGGTAGAGTTTAAAACTAAGGGACTGGGGTGTAAAGTAACAACTTCATTGTTACCTTTGTAAATGAACATCATTTTAGCAACCTACGCCCTAAACCTGATTCAATATCCATGATTTTTATAGCACTTAAACTTATGCGTGTTGTGCATGTTCGGACAAGGCAGTACCAGATCTATTCGCATCGTTGCAATCATACTGATGTTGCCTGGTTCTTTCAGATAAATATTGCTTGGCTTGAAGTACACAGCGGGGCATTCATACATTCTATGCAGTATATCATATTTGATTTATTTTGGATTGGCTGTATACTCTTAAAATGGGAGAACAACCTTCTGCCTGTTTTGTTTTGAAACTTATATTTTTACATCTAGCGTTTTCTTAATTTCCTGTGTTCCTTTATCTATATGTTAGAGGCAAGTATTGTACATTCTCCATGTCTCTAATAACTGTACCATTATAACCTACCAATCAAGGTCCTGGAGTACCCATTGATTGTAAATGTGTTTTTTAGCTTCTCATTTTATTTACTCGTGGAATGTTGTATCGCTCAATTTAATCGCACGTGCAATCAAATTGTAAGCTACATTAATTTTCATTTGAGAGGAATGAGAAGAAGTAAAATACAACAACCCTTCTGAACTAGTAGCTTTTTGGTACCAATTTCTCACGAGTCTATCGGATTCTCTTATCAACAATACACCCAAAAAAAGTCTTGTTACCTTCAACCTCCATTTCATATGTGACCTCCAGCTTAGGATGGTAGGATGTTAAAAGCAACAACTAAATCGTACAAATCCTTCCGTTTTAAAATCAGGTATAAGGCATCCGCATACTTTTTTATAAATCTGATTCTATAGTTAAAATTTTCTTTCACCCAGTCCAACAAGTCATTCATAACAATGTCTGCGACATGGGTGAGAGTGTACCTCCGTCATCCTCATAATAAACTTTGCCTCTATGTTTAAAATATCCTTAAAACGCAATTTCTAGAATCATTTGACACTCTACTTAAAATATATTGTTATAGTGCCCTGAGGAAGGCATAATAAAGGTCGAAATCTAGGCGTTGGCTTAAAAACGTGTTTTTCTTATTACCCTGATCCTTTATACCTGTAATTATTCTTAATTACATGCTAAAACAAGTGGAAACTGTTTTAGAATTAAATTGAAACGTGATCATTATAAAAAAATAATTAAAATTGTTGAATTTGAAAGATTTTTCCTAGGTTGGTTAATTGTGGGTATGTGTGTGGAAGGGGTAAACTCTAGAGGCACTAGACACAGTAAACGTATGCTAAAACAAAGGAAAATTCAGAGGAATAATTGGACTATTTATCCGTCACTGGTATCTGAGAAAGAATCTACATAACGAGGGTAGGTTCAATGATGACCCCATTTGGAGGTTATGCAATGAGGAGAACGAAAAGTCAACCGTACCATCTTCCCTGCTACTGCTGGGTAACGAAAAAACAGATACCAAATACACACCTTGAACCTATTCTTGGGACAATAGAAACAAAAACAGGATCCACAGTCGCAGTATGAATCCAAACAAACTTTGGAATGGATAAACTCAAGGATAAACTCAATGTATACACACAGTATACTTATGATAAAACAACCAAATAAACTCACTGCTCAGTTAGACAGGTCTAAAGTCAGAGGAATAATTGGACTATTTACCAGTCATTGGTAACTGAGAAAGCATCTACATAACGAGGGTAGGTTCAATGATGACCCCTTTTGGAGGTTATGCAATGAGGAGAACCAAGTCACCAATACCATCTTCGAAGCAACTGCCGGGTAACGAAAAAGCAAACACCGTTTATAGGCCCTGAACCTATTCTTGGGACAACACAAACAAACCCAGGATCCTCAGTCGCAGAAAGGATCCAAAAAAACTTTGTAGTGGATTAACTCGGGCTGCTACACACGGTAAACTTATGGTAAAACAACCAAATAAATTCACTGTTCAGTTCGAAAGGACTAAATTGAGAGGAATAATTGGATTATTTACCGGTCACGGTTATCTGAGAAAGCATCTGCATAACGAGGGTAGGTTCAATGATGACCCCATTTGGTGGTTAGGCAATGAGGAGAACGAATAGTCAACCATCCGAAAAAGCAGACATTATATACCAGTCCTGAACCTATTCTTGGGACAATAAAAAACACATCCTCAGTCGGAAAATGGATCCAAAAAAACTTTGGAGTGGATAAACTCTAGGGGTAACCCTATGCTAAAACAACCCTCGCCAGAAATAGACTATTCACTGGCTTCAGATAATTCAACAATGATCCATTTTATAGGTTATGCAATAAGGTTAAGGAAACAGCCACCATGTCATCTTAAAATGAAAAGCAACCGCTTAATAGAGGCATAACCTGTGATGTCAAAAAAAAGATGGAGGCGATGCGCTTAATTACGTAACTAGGAAAGTAAAAGGAAAGCCTGCAGTGCTTGGGGAACAAAAATCCATTTCCGAGTATCCATCATCATCGTGATTGTATATTAATGCAGATAAATTTAACATGTCCACATTGATTTTAGATGGTAGTATACACTGAAAAACGGCTATATTAAGCTGATTTATTGTATCCCAATTTTATTTTTCTTGCTCTGAGGAGTAAAAAAATGTCATAAACTTCAGGTTTCTGTTTTGCCCATTAGTACCGTGTTTATTTTGAGACTGTAGGGTTTTTCCATAGTGACCCGCAAGACAACTAGGCAAAACCACTTTCAAAAGCCCTAAACGTAAAAAAAATTAAAAAATATATTGAGCATTCACCAATGTTGTCTGCCTAGAGCTTAGTGGCCACGGATAGGAGGTATGGGCGTCGTCCAAAGACGAATTTCATTGGTCCTGACACAGGCAGGACTCTCCAAAGGCCAATCGTTGACTTTTCCCCTCACCAGGACCTCTTGTCCACCATTTATCACTCAAATCCAAAGATTACGTTTAATCTGGTTTCATGTTTAAGGCCTGAAACGTCGTATTCTTCCTGATGCCTACTGTATCGAAACTTTTCGCCAAACAAGGTTTTTTTTGTAACAAGCAGCACAAAATCTTTAAACCGTGTACGACACAAGCTCCACATAGATATCAGGGTTAACGAACCGGGATCTTTTCTTCTGGGTCGTTTATCGCCGTGAATTTCACTAAATAACTAAGGTCATGAGAGAAAGAGATGGTCGGTTATAAGGAAGATAAATCTTGGCAGGCTGTTTGGATTCAGATCAGGAAGGTCGTTCACCCGAGGTCATTATTTACATATTTTTTATTGACGATTTATCTGATTTTTCCGTGATTTTATAAAACGCATTTACAAATGGTGACAAACACTTTATTTACACCATTTGTTGCGTAATGTCTTTAAAACAAAAAGTTAATTTGTTATATTTAAAATTTAATTGGCTATAATAATCGTGTACAAATTGACGAGATTATTTTAAATTTCTTATCTAGAGCCTTTAAATTTTGATTTAAAATTCCTACGTCATTTTTTTACTGAATGTTAAGTAAAACAAACATTTTTCTATTGTTGAGTACCCTCGTCGAAAACCAGATTGAGATTCTCCGCGAAAATCGTTAGAAGTGAACAGTTCGAACCGACGAAGCAAGAACTCAGAAAGAAAAAAAAAAAGAGTGAATTGGACCTATTGAATGAGTAACCAGATTTCTATGTTTCTTGTGATGTATGCAGGGTGTCCAAGCTAATGGGCCAACCCCATTTTTTTCTTTGCGGTTCTAGGAAAAAGTATGAATTGAAACTCCCCTTCATTTTTCATGTAGTTTGTGTCCCACCCTGTTGACCACATGCACGCCCCCGATCGCACACAGCACGGCCTATGGGTTCCCTGTCAAGAGACACAAAATAATTTAGGGATTTGGCAGATAATTTAGTAAGCTTTCAGACTTTTCTCTCTAATTTGGCTGATTTTCCACTCCTCTTCAAAATATTCGCAGTAGAAGACAAAATAAAGTGGTTTCGACCTAACGCACTAGACAGCATTTCGGCTATTTTCAAAAAATCATACATCCGGTTCTATCGGACCGATTTTAATAACTCAGTGCCTATTTTTCTCGGCGAAAAATCTAGTTTCAAAGAAAAATGTGCAAAATAGTATTTTCTCATTTAAAATCGAGAATTTGAATTCGACTTCGAGGTCGAAAAAAATAAATCGACCTTACATGAACAAACTATATGAAAAATCAAGGGGAGTCTCAATTCACACTTTTTTCCTATCTAGAACCGCAAAGAAAAAAAAAACAGGGTGGGCGCATTAGCTTGGACACCCTGTATACATGGTAAGCATACGTGTTTAATATTTTTTAATCTAGTTTCAAATTTTTACCTTTTTTAAAGAAAAATTATACAGGCTAACTCAAGCCCAGTTCAAATTCAAAATTTCTAATACCCCATAAATCCTGACACATAATTTTGAAAGATTTTTTACGTCGAAAACAGTGCCGCAAACGGATTTTCAATTGGTCAAAAAATGATAAAGTTGAAACCACCGTTGCCAAAATAGTAACGAAGTTAAATTCACTAGTTTTCGTGGTCCGCTTGACCAATTAATATCCTTCAAGTAATTAAGGTTTTTAGGTGAGATAAAAAAGTCAGTGTCACGACCGGGATTCGAACCCACGACCTTCGGCTTGATATGCCGCTACTACCACTTGAGCTCTCTTGAAGACACGATAGCTCAAGTGGTGGAGTAGCGGCGTATCAAGCCGAAGGTCGTGGGTTCGAATCCCGCTCGTGACGCTGACTTTTTTATCTCAACGAAACACCTTAATTAATTGCATAATAACGAAGTTTATCTTGAATTAATAAATAAAGTAAAACAAGGTAACTATTAATTATTCTACCTATATTCAACTCAAAATCCCAGGAATCCCAACGCCAAATAATGAATTAAACCTCATCTTTAAATTAATTGATCTTTTTACGTAAGGTTTTGGTTGAAATGAAAAAGTCAGTGTGACGAGGCGATTCGAACCCATGACCTTCGGCTCAATACGCCGCTGCTCTACCACTTTTAAGTCTTTTTTTGCATACCGTTTCTGCCCTAATTCCACATGGCCTGTTACTATAGCTACTCGTAGCTTCCATATTTTTTTTTCGTTATAATTTTATTTAATAATTGCTTAGAAAGAAATGTATATTTATGACTTTTCTAAATTTTAAAATTGTTCACTCATTCCTCTTTATTTATTTTTTAAACCTGCAAGCGGGTCTATTGCACATTAAAATCCATTAGATTTCGTGGTCCCATTGACCAATTTGAATTTCAATTAATTAACCTTTATGTAAGGTATTGGTTGAGATAAAAAAGTCAGTGTAAAGAGCGAAAGAGCGGGATTCGAACCCACGACCTTTGGCTCAATACGCCGCTGCTCTAACCACTTGAGCTATCGTGACTGGGATCCACTCGGACATCAACTCCCTATCTCAACCTACAACCTTTTAAATTTCCGTCTATTTTGCCATTTTTCAAAATCCTCCTCTTTAAAATTAATCTAATATACTGAATTTAAACAATAACAAACAAATCAAATAAATTTCCAACTTCCACTAAAGCAAATAAAATGAAACATATATAGTTAATCATGGGTACTCAATCCTGTGACTCCTTATTCCTCGGGATGTCTCTCACATCTAGGGTTTGCTATTTATTAATCACATTTTATGTTCTAACTGCCCACCTTGCGTAAAGATGCAAAGATTTACGCTTTTTAACCACTCTTCACCGGTGCTCAGAGCGATAGAGTCAGGGGAGATGGAATGACAACCATTTTCTATCCTTTGCCGCAGTTCTACTGAGGTTGCTGGGTTATGATTGGTGTAGACGCTGTTTTTTAAATGGCCCCACAGAAAATAGCCAAGTGGAGTTAAATCGGAGGCAAACAGATCGGGCCATCCATCCAGGTGTGCGGGGCATCCATCAAGCTGGAGAATCATGCGTTGTCGCAGAGGAACATCATCTAAGAGTATTAGTAAAACCTCACTCAAAACATTGATGAACTGAGCACAATTTAATTTATTTTCGCAGTAATAAGGCCCAAATAATTTGTTTCCGAAAAGTCCACACCAAATGTTGATACTGCGAACCACCTGATAATGATCAGAATACAAAATTCTCGGATTTTCCTCTGCCCTCGTTTGAAAATTCCAACGGTTTAGTATACCATTAGAAAGTGAACTTGAATTCATTTTTCTTCAGTCTCCCAAATTGACAATTATGCCCTGGAAAAGATAAGAGCGATACTGCTTAAAACTCCGGAGTAAATCTGTAATTTTATTTTTGGGAAAACCTAAAACCCTTCCACAATTTCGGAGAGAGGAATTCGGATTTTCACGAAAATTCAGTAAAATATTCAGCTCCTTGTTGAAATTACCCTGCCGTTTACTTTTTGCCATAACTTTATCATTTTTTTGTCAAATTTAAAATCCGATTGCACCATTCTTTTAGCGTAAAAAATCCTATAAAATTATTTAAGTATAGGGATCGTTAGTATCAGGAAGTATAGGGTCCGATTTGAACCCTGTATAACTTTTCTCCAAAAAAAGTTAAAAATTTGAAACAAGACATTCTTTATAGCGTCATTACTTCAAGAGCAATATACAGTAAAACATTCAGCTCCCCGTCAAAATTACCCTGCCAGTTTTTTTGTTTTTTTTTTGCCATGACTATCATTTTTTGTCAAATTTAAAATCCGATTGCACCATTGTTTTGAGCGTAAAAACTCTTTTACAATGATGTAAGTATAGGGATCGTAAGTATCAGGAAGTATAGGGTGTTCTTGAAATTTTGAAATACCCTGAGGCACCTTGTACAAATTTTCCCCAAAAAAAGTTAAAAATTTTAAACTAGACTTTTTTTTATAACGTCATTTGTTCTAGAGAAATTCAGCCGGGCCATCAAAAAAGACACAATGTATATTTGTAAGTTTTCAAGTATGTCCATTTTTCGTCCTTGTTGTACGTTGTGTAGTTCTTTCATACTTGTTTGTATTTTAGATGGTTTCTAGTTGTTTTTCGTTAGATATGCCGCGTAGGTGCGTCCTTGTCCCTGAACGAGTTGATATTTTCTTTGCACCTGTCTTTTATTTTTCGCGCTGTCTCTCCGAACAGACCGAATTCGCATGTTAGTGTTGTTTTCTATTTGGCCCTTGTCGATTTTCCTATTGTGTTTATGGTTTTCAGTGCTGTTGAATAAGTTGGCTAGTTTGTCAGTTTCTTTCCCATTGTGTGTGACTGTGGCTCGTTTAGTATCTGTTTTTGTGATGGTTTTGTTTTTGCGTGCGTATTTTGTTTATTATTTTGATTGTGTTATAGCCGTGTGATATTATTTTTAATTCTTTGTTATATTTGCCCTTGTTTAGTGGGATTGTTGTTAGTCTTTAATGCTGCCATTTTATATCTGTGGATTGGTTGGTTGGACTTGTATGATGTCCAGCTGCTGACGGGTTTTTTGTATCGTCAAATTGTAGTTTGTCGTCCGTTTTTGTGTCTGTTAAGCCCAGGAAGTTGACACTGTTTTTTCCCCTATTTCCGCTGAGAATTTTATTTTCTTTGTAACGAGTTTAGATCTGTCAGTTTGTTGTCTATGCTGTTGGTAAGTATGTCGACTCCCGTATCTGTATATGTGTGTGTGAAGTTATGTTTTGCCATAATGAAGTGAACATAGCGAAATGCTGTGCGTCTGAACCAAGAAGACAGATACGATACTAAAAATTAAGAGATTTCCCAAAATAACTGATTAATTTTATAAAGTCGAGATGAAGACAAGCTCAATTAAATCATCACTACGGACTAATTTTTAATAATATAAGATCGACAGATATTTTTGATGAGAGCGATACGGCTTAAAATTATAAGTCCCGGAGTGCATTTCTAATTTTATTTTTTGAAATACCTAAAACCCTTCCAACATTTCGGAGAGGGAAATTCGTTCGGATTTTCGCGAACATGCAATAAAATATTCAGCTTCTCGTCGAAATTCACTTGCCGGTTTCTTTTTGCCAAAACTTTGTCATTTTTGGAACAAATTAAAATCCGACTGCACCGTAGTTTCAGCATAAAAACTCCTTTAAAATTTTGTAAGTATAGGCATCGTTAGTATCAGGAAATATAGGGTCCTATTTGAACCCTGTATAATTTTTCTCCAAAAAAAGTTAAAAATTTGAAACAAGACATTTTTTATAGCGTCATTACTTCAAGAGAAATATACAGTAAAACATTCAGCTCCTCGTCGAAATTACCCTGACCGGGTTTTTTTGCCATGACTTTATCATTTTTTTCAGCGTACAAACTCCTTTAAAATGATGTAAGTATAGGGATCATAAGTATCAGGAAGATAGGTATTGGGTCCTATTTGAAATTTTGAAGTTGAACTGGGCCTGGGTACCCTGTATAATTTTTCTCAAAAAAAGTTAAAAATTTGAAACTAGACTTTTTTTATAGCGTCATTACTTCAAGAGAAATATACAGTAAAATATTCAGCTCCTCGTCGAAATTACCCTGCCGGTTTTTTTTTCTTTGCCAAAACTGTCAATTTTTGACCGATTCAAAATCCTATTTGACCATTGTTTTCAGGGTACAAACTCCTTTAAAATCATGTAAATGTAGGTATCGTAAATATATGGAAGTATAGGGTCGTAATTGAAATTTTGAAGTTGAACTGGGCCTGAGGTACCCTGTATAATTTCTCTCCAAAAAAAGTTAAAAATTTGAAACTAGACTTTTTTCAGCGTCAATGGTTCAAGAGAAATGTATTCTTAAATATTCAGCTCCTTGTCGAAATGCCGGTTTTTTTGCCATAACTTTGTCAGTTTTTGACCGATTTAAAATCCTATTTGACCATTGTTTTCAGTGTAAAAACTCCTTTAAAATGATTTGTCAGGAGGTATACCGTCGTATTTGAAATTTGGAAGTTGAACTATGCCTGACGTACATTGTATAATTTTTCTCCAACAAAATGTAAAAATTCATCATTTAGTGGTCTATTGTCCAAATTACTTGTTTCAATTAAGTAATCTTTTCATGTAAGGTTTTGGCCGAGATGAAAAAGCAAGTGTCACGAACGGGATTCGAACCCACGACCTTCGGCTCAATACGCCGCTGCTCTAACCATTTGAGCTATCATGACTTCGATCCACTCGCAACTGTCAATCTACAACCATTCGAATTTTCCCTCCATTTTGCCATATTTTTCCGAATGGCTGTAGGTTGAGATGGGGAGTTGGTGTCCGAGTGGATCCAATAAACAAGGAAATTAATCGAGGAAATGTTATTATGAATGTTTTTTTATAAATGATTCTTTTGCATAATCCTTAGTGTAATTAGATAGTATTTTGTTTATCTATTTTTTTTTTACCCGAGGCGTACGCGTGATATAGCCTAACGTCAGTGATATTCGAGTAGTTATCCAATGCCTTGCCCTGAAATAAATCAATCTGGCCCTTTTTTAAGGCGAGCAATCCGTCTCTTTTTGATTTTGAACTAGTCATCAGTCACGTTCGTAATAAAATATTCTCTGTAACCATCAGCAAAATGTTTGCTTTACGTCAAAAAATATGATGGAAGAAAGCAAAAATTAGCATTACATCGGGCAGCTAAGGGAAATCAACCAATAACAGCACTCTAGATAGTAGTAGGAGCAGTAAAAGGTTTTTTTTCTAATTTGCAGTACATTACAACTTCAATTTAGTAACATGTAACAATCTGCAAATACACTGACAGGCAAAAAAATTCCGCCCACTTGTAATATAACTTGATTTGTATATATTTTTATATATTAAACAAAGGTTCACGTTTTTTAACTTTTAGTAATTGAGTCTTTGTCTAAAAAAGTTTTTAAAAAAAATGTAAATTTCTAAGTAAAATGAAAAATAAAAAATCTCGAAGACGCCTCGGCATACTTTCTACCAGCCTGGAAATGTCTCTTTGCTGGAGGTTAGCCCATTCTTCACGAAGAGAACTTTCAAGATCGTGGAGTGTATGACGAAGTGATGGACGTACTCTTTTCCGTTTTTTGAGGTCATCACATAAATGTTCAAAGGGGGTTCTATTCGGGAGAACTGGCCTGCCAGGCTAAGACCATGATGTTATGCTGTTGAAGGTTTGTACTATGCGAGCGACATGTGGACGAGCATGATCGTGCGTTAGAAATGTAAGTACAACCAATTGACGAAAGACCAATGGCTGTGTCTCGAGCAAATGCGAGCCGTGTAACTCCGTGTGTTCTGGTCAATTCTGGTCCTCCTACGGGGTGAAGAGCCCATACTGATTTAACCTTCTTCGAGCAGTGCGTTCAGAAATTTGGACACCTCGAACTTCCTGGAGCTGATGAATCGCTTGAACGTAAGGTGCCGGTTTTTCAAAATTCTCAAAGTCAAAAAAAGGTCTCTCTGTGGTTCTGTTACCCTAGGTTGTCCAGAACATGCTTTCCCGTATACTCGGTCGTCCTTAAAAGGACATTGAGGAACTTTAACGTCCGCACCTAGCATATTTGGACTTTTTGATTCTAAAGATGAGAGCTGACGCACCTCAGAACACAGAAGTGTGTTACGGCCGCAGCATTGGTGTAGAGGCAGCTCAGCCCCGAAAGACCAAGACAACCTCTCTCTCCGCTTGCCCATTCCGAGTGGTCGGGTCCGCATTAAGCATCGAACCGTATGCCGCGCGCAAAGGGCTACCTAAGCCGAAATACATCAGCCTGGACTCCCGCGTACTTCCTAGGTAGAGAAGGCCACTCTACCTCCCAGAGTAGTGGGGCTCCCCTTGCGTATAAACTACCGGATCCGCTCCGGCCGCGGTTTTGTTTAAAGAGGAATTGCTAACCACCCTCTAGAGGAGATCGCCTACGGTAGAAGCCTCTAATCAAGCTCAGCCTACACCTACAACTACCTAGTTGAGAGTCAATCGGGCAACTTAGTTGAATCAGCCAAACCCCCTCGTCAGAAAGAGGCCTAAGAGCTATTGTATCTTCCGTTTTGTACCTATAGTTGAGTTCAAGTTCATGAAGAAACTTCAGTTTTTGAATTTTTTCTACGGTTTTGATGTACATCCCAATCCACTTCCTCCTGGCAATTGTGGTGCCACAGTTTGTTAGTAGGTGTGTCGAAGTTTTCTATGCTCCTTCGCAGAATTTGTGTTTTGTTATACCAATCTTCTTCAGATGACCATACACTCTGCTATTCTTAAAATGTTTAGAATTTTGAAAAATTTGAAGTTTTTCCTGCTTCCTTTCTTGGATGTCGTTTTTTCCTTCGACCATTTGCTAAAAGGTTCTTGGATTATTTGCGTCCGATGTGTGAATTCCACTGTTTCCTTTTTTCATTTTAACTTTTTGTCCAGGGTAATCATTGATAGTGTGCATCCCTAAAGGGGGGACAAAAGGGCTCACTGTCCTCCTCACTGCCCCCATACACTGGGACCCAGAAGAAACACCCAACTTTGAGCTAATGATATTTGAGCTTAGTGTTTTGTTGGCTGCTTGGTTATCTGACACGACAGTTGCATTATTGGTTTTGTCTGCGTTTAATTTGTCCGTTTCGCAAAAGATCGAAAAATATACCTGCTCCCAAAAGAATTTCGACCTTACTGCTTGTAAGACCAGGAATTCCGGATTTTGTTTCAATTCTTTATATCTTTAATGAACGGTTTGTACAGCCCAGATTATTTCTTTGAATCTCGTAAATTGATGTAGGAGAGCAATCATCTTTAAACCTAAGGCGACTAAAGATGGAATTGAAGGTAGCGAAAAATCAGACTGATCAGAGGATCTGCAATACCGCATATAAGCCATGAATCTATTCTTGGATAACAAAAACAAACACAGAAACTTTCGTCAAAGAATGAAATAAAAAAAGGCAAAAGAAGAAGTGGATAAACTCTAAAGGTGCCAGATTGATCGGATTGACAAATGATGAATAGGTATCTTGGTAACTTTAGATAGGTATACTACTAGGGGACGACCAAATTGGTGGGTCATGGCTTTGGACCAGATATTTTTTTATAGTAAACCTTATCAAAGTTTATCAATAACAAATAAATTCTAAAAACAAAAAAATTTTCATGTAAACAAGGATGTTATAATTTTTTTTAGTGAAACTAATATGAGATTTCGTTCTAGCACTTTTAGAGAATCCTTAATTTAAATTTATCAATTTTTTGACCCCTAAAAATTTTCAGATTTTTAAGAAGACTATCATAATATCTGATTGAAACGACTTTAATTTAAAGGATTTCTTAAAGGATTTTAACGTCAAACAGACCGTTTGAAAGAAGAGAAACATATATAACAAAAATATATAAAATATTTCTAAAATGAAATACACAAAACAGGAAAATTATTTGTCGGAAATTAACCTCGCTTTTTTAATGGAATTAATAGTCCTATTTTAATGTTTCATATAGTTGTAAGATGCACTTGACAATTTCTTTAAAACGATATTCATTTAACCGTGAATTCAGGGAGAAAAGTCGGCGAAATTATCAGTCAAAAAATTAATTTACACTGAGAATGACGACGATGAGGTCAATTCCAAGTTTTGACCATTTTCTGACCTACTTAGCTTATAGAATGTTTATGTATATGTTAATATGCAAAAAAGCAATATTCTGTTTATTTATCTTTTTAAATCATAGCAAATTAGAATATCCTGCGTTAAGGAACATGTTTGGTTTTAACTTAACCAATAGTGAAATTAATATGTTTCAATAAATTGAGGTTTTTAGTTGAGATAAAAAAGTCAGTGTCACGAGCGGGTTTCGAACCCACGACCTTCGGCTAGATACGCCGCTGCTCTACCACTTGAGCTATCGTGACCTCGACCACTCGGACACTAACTTCCTATCTCAATCCCACATTTTGAATTTTTCCTTCTTTTTGCCATTTTTCAAAATTCAAAAGGTGGGGTTGATATGGGAAGTTAGTGTCCGAGGGGATCACGATAGCTCAAGTGGTAGAACAGCGGCGTATCTAGCCGAAGATCGTGTTCTATAAGCCAGAGAGTTTCTTGGGGTAGAAACACCCCAATTCCTAGATTCGTTTCATCATCACCCTATATCTGGTATTAGCTGTTGGGCATTCTTTCTGGAGAGTGACCAGATCTTTGATCTCACATATTTACAATTTTCATTTCACTTTTGTTCTTTAAATGTTCTTTAACGATCAGCACTTTTTTTCAACTTTCGCTTATTCATGTATTGACTGTTTTGGTTGTACTGGTCTTAAATGAGATGGTTTGTATGAAATATATTTTTTCCTTTACCAATTTCAACGTCCTTTCTTCGAACTTTTACTAGTTTTATGCCATTTTCCTGATTATTTTAATTTTAATTTATTTGGAGGCACACCCTTACTTTATCCTGTATTTTCCATTGATTCTGCAAAAATTAAAGTTTGTGTAGTCTTGATTTTCACCTTGTCTTGTGGTTTAAGATGAAAAATGTAAAGTTCGACTTAATGATTTCGAATATTTTCTTTTTTTTAATAAAAAATTTTGATTTAGTCAGCAGATCTGCTCGATAATTTGAAGCGAATCCTCCAGACAGAACTAAATTGTTTAGCGATACCGAATGAAAAAAAATAGGATAGTGTGTCAAGGACATAAATCACTCGCAATTATCCGTCAAAATTTGAAGAAAAAAACCCGAGGTCGCCTTTGGAGGGATGTACCCCCGACCACCGGTGGAAGGGTGCCTGGCTGGAACCACCCGATTTCCGAAGGTGTCGTTGTGGTGGGAGCCGAGAGTCCAATGTTCCGCAGTGATTAACGGACCATTATTTTAGGGCTATCGCTCAGTCCACCACCAGTCTACGTTCCATCCAAAAGTAAAGCACAGCCACTCTTCTAAAACAAAAAGGTAACGATGACGATCGTCAAACAAAACATACCTTTACAGACAATAATTCTTTCAGACAGTTCACATAATGAACTTTTTATCCGAGAAAACGTAAATATTTAAAATAGTTCATTTCTCAGACTCTCAATTTCCCTGGACAGGCATGAAAACAAATAATATAAAAATAATGTTTTTGGCATTTCTGTTCATTCTTGAGATCACAAATCCCGGTAGGAGTCTTTTAAATTAAAATTTTATTTATAAGTCTTTATCTATTACATGTCGGCTTTTCAGTGTATTTTTTGTTTTATGCTTTATGCTTTTAAACATCCCTTGAGCAATGAATGTCAGTCGACTTAACTTGACTTGACTTTCGACATATTCACCATGGATTTTCATCGTGCAATTATCATTAAATAACGAAAATTCAATTGAAGATATAACTTTTTAACTTCTGGTATCTAAATTTTAGGTTTTATGCAAAAATTAACATAAAAGTTTTTTCTTTGACAGCCTATTTAAATACCAAATTTGAAACCTAAATTATTTTTTTCGTACCTCTTTCATGTAGTTTTTTTAGGCTTTTCCGTATATTTTTTGTTTTATGCTTTATGCTTGTAAACATTCCTTGGGCAATGAATGTCCGTCGACATCACTTGACTTGACATTCGCCATAGTCACCATGGATTTTCATCATGAAATCATCATCAAATAACGAAAATTCAATTGAAGATAAAAAATTTTAACTTCTTGAATCTAAATTTACTATGTTTTAGGCAAAAATAACATTAAACCTGGACAATGAACTAACGTACAAGTTTGTTCTTTGACAGCCTATTTAAATACCAAATTTGAAGCCTAAATTATTTTTTTCGTATCTCTTCCATGTAGTTTTCTTAGGCTTTTCAGTGTATTTTTTGTTTTATGCTTTATGCTTTTGAACATTCATTGTGCGATGAATGTCAGTCGACTTCACCTTGACTTGACATTCGCCATAGTCACCATGGATTTTCATCATGAAATCATCATCAAATAACGAAAATTCAATTGAAGATAAAAAAATTTAACTTCTTGAAACTAAATTCACTAGGCTTTAGGCAAAAATTAACAATAAACCTGGACAATGAACTAACGTACAAGTTTGTTCTTTGACAGGTGAGTCCAACGCAGTGGGTAAAACAGTGGTCGTCAGTCATTAATATTTTGTAACAGTTTATTTTAAAAAAGAGCCAGTGTGGTACATATTTAAGTCTTTCAGACTCCGAACAAACGTTTTAATTTTTTTTGCGTTAACTCACCTGAGGAAGGATTAAAATAAATCCGAAACGTAGTGGATTGAAAGAAAAACTGGTTGTTGTTGTTTTTTTTGAGATGACCTATTATCCCACCTTCAAGAAAGAAAAATCGTAAGTTTATTATCTCAACCAATACCTTACATAAAGTTTAATTAATTGAAAGATGTTATTTGGTCAATCGGACCACGATTTTTTTTTTTTTTTTTTTTTTTTGAGAGAGAGAGAGAGAGAGAGAGAGAGAGAGAGAGAGAGATGTCCTATTATCCCACCGAGAAAGAAAAATCATAAGTTGAGATAATAAAGTCAGTATCAGGAGCGGGATTCGAACCCACGACTTTCGGCTAAATACGCCGCTGCTCTAACCACTTGAGCTATCGTGACTTCGATCCACTCGGACACTAACGTCCCATCTCAACCTCACCTCTCGAATTTTCCCTCCTTTTTGCCATTTTTCAAAATTCAAGAGGTGAGGTTGAGATGGGAAGTTAGTGTCTCCGCTCGTGCCATTGACTTTTTTATCTCAACCAATACCTGTAAAGTTATTCAACAATTTTAAAATTCGTTCGGAAAAATTTAGACCATCGTAAAAGTCTTGCTGGTTCTTTTGAAGTCCATTGTCTCTGCAAAAATCAAGAGATTCGATGTTTGTTGTTCGACCTGCAGATAATCTACTCAGCGTTCCAATTTTTGTAGAGGTCATTGGACGTCTAATGACCCCTACGAAGATTGGAACCCTACATAGATCAAGAGATCCATCAATATTCACATTGAAAATTTAGAAAACAAAAATAGACCCAGAAAAAAAGTGTTAGTTTATTCCATCATGGGACTGAGAGGCCCGGTTACTGTTTACAAACTAGGTACCTACCGGAGATCATACCTGGCGTCCTCAAACTCCAGCTATGTAAGCTGTACTAACTTCTTCGAATTTACATGGGCGGCATATCCGTTTTCACCCCTCGGCTTAGCCAAAACACGACGAAATGGACGGATGGTTATCATTAGAATTTCCCATGGTTATTGATATCTTTTTTTAAAGACCATTTTGTAACGGACTCACCGAATCGTCGAAAAGTTCACCCCCCCTCGGACAAGAAACGCGCGTCTTTTTAAACTCGAGGCCGTAAAATCGCACGAAGTGTGGTTTTTGTTGGAGCCGGCGACAAAAGGCTTTTCTTGTTTTTTCTTGCTGATCAGGCCTTGAAAAATTACGAGTCGAATCGCCTTTTAATGCACAGTAATCTTGGACCTACTGGAAAAAGAAACAATTGCCTTTTCTATCTGGATTTTTTTTACGTCTCACAATAGACAAGGCTAGGAAATAACGTTTTTCCTTTTTCTACTATTCCGTTATAAATCTAAACAAAATCGATCAACGTCTTTTGTTTTGAAAAAGATACCATTTATAAAAACCAAAAGCTTTAATAACTAAATTCACTAATTTCGTGGTTCTCTTTACCAATTACCGGTAGCCGAGTGGTTAGCATGAGAGGCTCTCACGCCGCGGTCGTGGGTTTCGAATCCCGCTCGTGACACTAACTTTTTCATTTCAACAAATACCTTACATAAAGATTAATTATTTGAAAGAAGTTATTTGTTCATCGAACCACGAAACGGATAGATACTAATTTTACAAGTTTTTTAAGAACGTAAAAAGCTGGTAGGTTCAGGTACAAAATAAGGTCGTTTCTCAGGTTCTAGGATATTCTGTTGTTCTCCAATTTTGAAAGTTTTGTTTTCTCATGCTAAGTTGCTTTTATTTGTCCGACCGATTCTTATTCTTGTAGTAATGCATTTTTTTACAACATACATAGCACAATTCTGGTCGTTGTTCTTTTTCTGTTCGTTTTTGTCTAATATCTCGTTAATCATCGAGTTGGATGACCCATGATACAAATTGATATTGTCAACAGTTTAAATTCAAATCCTCACTGATGATAGCAGGAAGCCGAAAACGTTCAGATCAAGATGGCATTGATGAACGAAAATTTGAACTTTAATAAGTTGATGGATTAGAAAGAAAAAGGTCAAAAATCCTTTTTCTGCTCATTTTTGTCTTATATATCGTTAATCATCGAGCTGGATCAATGAGCAATGACAACGAATTGATATTGACAACAGTTTAATTTCAAATCCTCACTGATGATGGTAGGAAGCCGAAAACGTTCAGATCAAATTGGCATTGATGAACGAAAATTTGAACTTAAAAAGTTGATGGATTAAATTTAAAAAAAGGTCAAAAATTAAATTCCACCAATCTTGCATGAATTTCTGATACTTAAATAAGTCCTGATGATGATTCTTGGATGACGAAGGAACTGAGTAAATTAGTAGAAATGATGAAGGTGGGATGAATGTAGATTCATTCTGGAACTGTTTTTTTTTTTCTTAACCCAGATTGAGATGACTGAGGTGGCCGAATGTTTAGATTAGATTCGTATTTGCCAAACTAGGGGTTTTGTGTTCGAATCCTGGGAGCCCATGGCTTTTTAATTGGTTACACTATGAAAAATTATCGTAAAGTGATTCAACCCTTCGTCCGCGACAACCAACGTTAAGCCATCTTGTATTCCAGGAATTATTTTAGGTTCTGTGTAAAGAGTTACTGTTGCTTTTTTACTATCCAATAATCTGCATCTCCGATGATAGATTCTGACAAATAGTGAACTTCTTCGACAATTGTTTTTCCCTTATGTCCCCTCATAAAGGGCTCGTTGGAGTAATAACAACCTAAGAACAAACGAAAGCCAATTAAAAAAAAAAGAAAAGAAAAGGAATAGCTCTCTATATAGTCTAGATTAAAAAAAAAATCAATTGTTATTACCAAGCTTTCGATTTATTTTAAGATAATCTTCAAGGCAAAACAATCTTAAAGATATCTACAAACTCACAATTAAATGTTAGTAGTTTCAAATTCAATTCACTAGTTTTCGTGGTCCGCTTGACCAATTAATATCTTTCAATTAATTAAGGTTTTTAGTTGAGATAAAAAAGTCAATGTCACGAGCGGGATTCGAACCTACGACCTAGTGTTTATACCTATAGTTTCAAATGTTTTACAGTCCTTGGCATTGTTGGGTCTGAGTCTTCCAAGAAATATCAAAGTTTTTATTAAAAATTTAATGATTTCAATTTGTAGACATTTTAAGATAGTTTTGCCCTGATGATGACTTTAAAATAGGTCGAAATCATGGCAGTAACAATTGAATTAATTTTTCATCCAGACCATGATTCGGCTTATCCCTGATTTTTTAATACAAAAAGATTTAGACTTAGCAGTCTATTGATTTTATCTATAAACGTTTTTTTTAATTAGAGGCTTGTGTCACTTTTGGAAACAATTGAGCTGTGAGATTAGGCGTGTGTTTCAAAAATTCAAAATAATTTACGTTAGTTCTTTTGATGAGGTTTTTTTTATAGACCTTCTGATGTGCCATATATTGTACGAGTATCGAGGAGGAGGGTGTCTCTAAATTTAAAAAAAATTCAATTGTTATTACCAAGCATTCGATTTATTTTAAGATCATCATCAAGGCAAAACAATCTTAAAGATATCTACAAACTGACAATTAAATTTTAATAGTTTCAAATGTTTTACAATCCTTGCATTGTTGGGACTGAGTCTTCCAAAAAATTTGAAAATTTTTATTAAAAACTTAATTATTTCAATTTGTAGACATTAAGATTGTTTTGTCCTGATGATGACTTTAAAATAGGTCGAAAACTTGGCAATAACAGTTGAATTAATCCCGCTCGTGGCACTGACTATTTTATCTCAACTAAAAACCTTAATTAATTGAAAAATATTAATTGATTAAGCGGACCACGAAAACTAGTGAATTTAATAAGTAAAAATGAAGTATACCTTCACTAAAGCTCTCCGTGGCCATTTCATTGTCGCCGAGGATCAAATAGATTACACGACATTTGAAAAATGGCAAAAAGGAGGGAAAATTCAAAAGGTGCGGTTGAGATGGGAAGCTGGTGTCCCAGTGGATCGAGGTCACGATAGCTCAAGTGGTAGAGCAGCGGAGTATCAAGCCGAAGATCGTGGGTTCGAATCCCGCTCGTGCCATTGACTTTTTTATCTCAACTAAAAACCTTAAATTAATTGACATATATTAATTGGTCAAGCGGACCACGAAAACTAATGAATTGAATTAATTTTTCATCCAGACCGTGATTCATCCTGATTTTTAATACAAAAAGATTTAGACTTAGCAGTGTTTTTGGATTTTATCTATAAACTTTTTTGTTAACTAGAGGCTTGTGTCACTTTTGGACACAATTGAGCTGTGAGATTAGGCATGTGTTTCAAAAACATAAAATACTTTACATAAGTTCATTTTTTCTTTGTTTTTTGTCGTGTCGATGAGGATCGAGGATCAAAGAAAACTGAAAAACTTGTACTCAAGATTTCGTTCTATTTAATGCCTTCATCAGGACTACAATCGATAGCATAAATAAAAACAAAACCAAATTTCGTCAGTGTCGACCTCAGACGACTTTTTCCTTTTTTTTTAGTTTTCTTTGATTAAGTGGGACGTGTGGGCCACTTTAAAAACCAAAAACGTACATATCTATCATTTATCATCTCTTGTACATATCCTATCTTTCATATAGACACAGGCAAAATTTTAAGCGGTTTATTGAAGTGATGGTCTTATGATCCAGATGTGTCCTTAAGGATCTGACCTACTTCAGACCTTGCACCTATTGGAAACTTTTTATCTCGAAATTTTATGTTTTCTAATGGATCTGACCGTCTTCAAACCTTGTACCTACTGGAAACGTTTTATCTCTTATTTTTAACTCGTCGGGGTCATTCAGCGCCGATGGCACACAAAGGGGTCCTTCTTCCCCGTCAAACTCACGCATCGAACGCGTGAGCTTTGACTTATTTTTTTCAATTCTTTGACAAATCCTACATCCAAAACAAGATTATAAACACGATTGTCCTGTGTTGACTTTCATCTTCTGTTTACCCCTTGACCAGTTTCGGTCTTAAATACAAGATTCGTTGATAAACAGTCTTCATTATTTTGTTATTTACAGTTTAAAAAAAAGAATAAAGTTTTTTTGTCTTTTTGCTATATTTACTTAATTAAAGACAGCGAATTTTTGCGCGATTTTCCCACCACTTTTTCCGACTCTAAACCTCCAGCGATAAATTGAAATAGGTGCGAATTAAATATACAAACAAGTTCGAAAACAAAGTATTAGTCGTAGGGGCTGACAATTTTATAATTAGTATACGATTAAGGCTGTGACCTAACGAGGAGAGAGATGGTAGTGGATTTTTATCGTTGCGATATTCCGAAGATAAAACGTTCAGTCCTGAACTAATCTCTTTCCAAATTGCAGCCAAGATTCGATTTCTTTCTTCTGGAATAATTTCAACTTTTGAACATGCAATTCGGTAAGTGGTCGCGATAATGTTTGTTTCCCCGACGTTAAGTTTTATTACACCTTTTAGACATTATCCCGTCTAGGATTTCAAAAAATAAATATTTCAACACAGAGGGAGCTCCTTCAGCGATTGACCTAAGCGCTCAAGAATTTGGTGCTTGAATAATGTAATAATAATTAAAATTAATTGATTAAAGTAAGATAGATTAATATCAGAAATAACAACTTTTCAGAAAATAAGATTTTTTTTGCTTTAAGCTTAGTTCAGCGGCGTGACTTATTTCCTCATTATGCCAAATAGATTTTTTTTTTTTGCTTTAAGCTTAGTTCAGAGGCGTGACTTATTTCCTCATTATGCCATACAGATTTTTTTTTTTTGCTTTAAGCTTAGTTCAGAGGCGTGGCTTATTTCCTCATTATGCCATACAGATTTTTTTTTTTTTTGCTTTAAGCTTAGTTGAGCAGCGTGACTTATTTCGTCATTATGCCATATAGATTTTTTTTGCTTTAAGCTCACTTCAGAGGCGTGACTTACTTTCTTATTTTGCCGTTTTTGGTCACATGCAATTTTTGCTGCCCTTTGAAAAAAAAATTATCTGCATTGCACAACACGGATATTTCCCGACTAGGTGTAAAAATTGCTATATTAAAAGTTTTACCATGTATTTTTTTAAATACAAAGGTGAACGTCCGAAAATCTAAAAGATTAAACATTCATCATGAAAGGACAAAATCAAATTTAAAATCTGGTGGTAAAATTTAAAAATTTTTTTCTGATCCTGGATAATTTGTTAAATTTCAAAAGAAAAATGATCTATTATCACAGTTTTCATTGTAGTGTATTTGATTATTTTGACCAAATAGTTCGGATTTGGTTTTATATAAGCTCAAATCTGCATGTATATGCAAATGTTTACATATGTATACAGAGTTGAGCTTATCGCTTCTCGCATCTACAATTAATTCATTTTTGTGATTTACTATAAATTCGAGAATCACCCTGGGTGTTGTCAGTCTGGGGACCTCGGTCTTATCCAGCCAGCCACCGAAGTTGGGCACCAGGTGTTACCAACATCTAAGTCAATTCAGCACCCAATGAATGCAGTTCCGAACCTTTCTTCCCCAAGTTGATTCTTAAACACATTCTTATTTACATACCATTCATTCCATTAGGTTAGTGAAGTACTCGATATTCCTACTTCACCCTTTACACATGTACAACTAACCTAATTGAGTGTCGATGGGGTATTCGATATCCCACCGTCGATCCTCTCACATCTCACATTCACGCTAATACATTCATTCTTAACACAAACTAGGTATGCACAACTAATATTACTACACACTCTCACTCTTTCTTAAATACATTGTCTCCTATTTACATACCTTCATTCAATTAGGGTGGTTCTAGATATTTCTCGAATCATGTTTTACACATACATAAATGCATGACTAACCTAATTCAGGATCAATGTCGTACACAGTATTCTGCCATTAACCCTTTTCACTCTCAACACACTCTTAGGATACAGAACTTTACAATATACAATAAAACAACCTTTATTCTTCTAAAAATTGGAACAGAGAACACAGATTCCCACTGCCGTGATCAAGGATGATTCTCATATCGGGTGGCAATCCTACACGCTCTCTACATAGAGCCAAGGAGTTGCACCCTTAAATTAGGTGCCATACATTGAGCAACCTCTTACTTGCTGGAGACCTGGAGACAGACACAGGCTTTGGCTGAAAAAAGTGTCCGTGTGTCAGTCTCGCATGACCTAACCTTAATCGTGTGAGGATGACCCTTCTTCTGAGTCAGATCCTACGAGGGCCACCTATTGAGAGTGCTTGATCTGTACCTCTCTGACAACCTGGCCCCACTGACTTTGCCACCTTCTTTTAATCCTGTTTTTATTGCATTTTTAAAGGAACTTACCATGGTTAAAAAATTAGTGGAATAGAAGGAAAATATCAAACTGACATACCATATTATCATAGATTTTTTTTTTAGATCTTGGAATGGGGCTGAAAAGAGAGGTGACTGCACCTCTGATTGTTGTTTCAAACCGTTTACCATTCGTCCTGTCAAGGAATGAAAAAGAAATTCTCGAAAGAAAGCAAAGGTAAATTAAATTGTAAAAACCATTTTGGAAAGATTTTAACTTTAAAATTTATAACAGCGCTGGTGGTCTGGTGACTGCTGTGGCACCTGTGGTCATAGAGTGCAAAGGACTTTGGATCGGTTGGTCTGGCATACACGATATGGACGCCGATGAAGCAATCCCTGAGGCAGACCCTGAAGACAAAGCCCCCACCTCTGGCTTGCTTTCAAGTCAGGTATTCCCAAGCAATAAATCACACTGCTTCAAAGTTTTGACAAAAAATAAATATTATAGATAATCCCAGTTCAACTTGATGAAAAACTATTTGAATCGTACTACAACGGATGCTGCAACGGAACCCTCTGGCCACTATTTCATTCCATGCCTGACAGAGCGGTTTTCAAAGCTGAAACATGGAAGGTATATTTTTATATTTGGTCATTTTTTTCTCTTTATTGAATGTGTTTTATTTTAGGCGTATTGCAAGGTCAATGAGGAATTCGCTAAGAGCACATTGACTGCATTGAGAAAAACATTGACAGATCTTGATTCACAGGGAAAAGGTAATATTTCCCCAGTCATATGGATTCACGACTATCAACTTTTTGTTGCTGCAAATTACATAAGACAGGTAATTAACTTGAGACTCGATATTTTATAATTACCAACTCCACGGTTCATATTTTCTCTATTGATAGGTTGAAAAATTCCAAGATCTCCGTGGTTGAAAACATTTATTCAATTTAGTAAATTACATTGACGTTTCGGGCTTCTGGCCCATCATCAGAAACTAAACATAGAGAAATCTCATATATAATTCTCAATCTGAAGGCACAAATAAAGGGGTGGAAAAATAATATATATGTATCATTGGCAGGCATTTTTATTTAAAAAATTGGAAATTACTGATGGGTGTGCCTTCAGATTGAGAATTATACCATGAGATTTCTCTATATTTAGTTGCTGATGATGGGCCAGGAACCCGAAACGTCCATGTAATTTACTAAATTGAATAAATGTTTTCATCCACGGAGATCTTGGAATTTTTAACCTATCAATAGACTCGATATTTTGTCTAAACTTCTCAATGATTAATTAACAATAAATAAATTAGCATTTTTCTGATCTGTATAACTAACATTTTCAGGTTTGTAATGAAGAAAATTTACGGTGTAAGCTAGCATTTTTCCTGCATATACCATTTCCGTCATGGGATATCATGAGGCTCTTCCCATGGGATGATGTAATCCTACAAGGAATAATGGGTAAATGGTCGAAATTGAATATTTAGAATGAAAGTTATAATTTTAAATCTGGCGATTGTTTTTTGCTATTATATTATGTAAATCAATGATAAGGCAACCCTCTTTTTTACAAAAAACAAACACATCATGATAAGATTTTAGGTCTAATATTAATTGTCACTTCCAGCCTGTGACTTTGTTGGCTTTCATATTGAAGATTACTGCCTTAATTTTATCGACTGCTGCAGCAGGAGGCTAGGATGTCGTGTTGATAGGAACAAAATGTTAGTCGAACTCGCTGGAAGGACAATACACGTAAAAGCCCTTCCGATTGGCATCCCTTTTGAGAGATTTGTGCAGCTTGCAGAAAGCGCACCTGTCTACATAAAGGACACAGATAAGGTCAAAGTTATTCTTGGAGTTGACAGGCTTGATTATACTAAAGGTAGAATTTTTAGTTATTTACTTTGATTGGATAACCTCATAAACAATATTTTTTCAGGTTTGGTACACCGTATGCTCGCATTCGAACGACTCCTTGAAAAACACCCAGAGTATATAGAAACAGTAAACTTTTTGCAGATATCAGTCCCTTCGAGGACAAATGTGAAAGAGTACAAACAGCTAAAAGAGGAGATTGATCAACTGATCGGAAGAATCAACGGAAAATTCTCTAGACCGAACTGGTCTCCTATAAGATACATTTATGGCTGTATCAACCAAGAACAGCTTGCTGCTATTTACAGAGATTCGGCCATCGCTTTAGTCACACCTCTCAGGGATGGTATGAACCTTGTGGCAAAGGAGTATGTCGCTTGTCAAATAAAAGACCCCGGTGTTCTGATATTATCGCCATTTGCCGGTGCAGGGGGTATGATGCACGAAGCATTACTTGTCAACCCTTATGAAATTGACGATGCTGCAGCTACCCTTCACCGTGCACTCCAAATGCCATTGGACGAAAGAGAATTGAGAATGAGACAATTAAGGCACAGAGAACAACTCATGAACGTCAACCACTGGATGAAAACATTTCTTTCAGCGATCGGTGCACTTTCCACTGATGAAGAAGACGATCCATTGACAGCAAAAATGCTTCCTTTATCGCTCGACGATTTTGATCATTATTTAAACAACCACATTGATAATAATTGCAAACTCAGTTTAATTCTAGATTACGACGGTACATTGGTTCAATTAACTTCTCATCCTGATTTAGCGGTTCTTCCATCAGAAACTAAAAAAGTTTTAGAAAGACTTGCAAACATGCCAGATGTTAACATCGCAGTTATATCAGGTCGTAGATTGGAGAATGTAATCCACATGGTAGGAATTGACAGCATTACTTATGCTGGGTCTCACGGCTTGGAAATTTTACATCCAGACGGCACCAAATTTATGCATCCGGTACCGAACGCTTATGCGGAAAAGTTGAGAGAGCTTATGCGCTTATTGCAAGATGAAGTGTGTCACGATGGAGCTTGGGTTGAAAACAAAGGAGTACTTTTGACGTTCCATTACAGAGAAACACCTGTATCTAAACGAGACCATATTGTAAAAAGAGCAAGCCAGATTTTCTATAAAGCGGGATTCCAGCCTCATCAAGCGCATATGGCAATTGAAGCAAAACCGCCGGTCACATGGGACCAGGGCAGGGCTTCTATTTATATGCTGAGGACCATGTACGGCGTCGACTGGTCAGAAAGGGTAAGAATCATATATGCCGGGAATGAAGGCGCTATGCAAGCCCTTCAAGGTATCGCTTGCACTTTTCGAGTAGACTCATTGCCAACAGTACGAACTGCAGCAGACTTTCGCCTTGCAGGGCCTGATGAAGTTTTGACGATGTTGCGCTGGGTTGAGAAACAAATGAATAAAAGGTCGCCTCGTCTCGTACTCTCGCCCAGGCTGACCAGGTCGCCAAAAATTCAGAAAAAACAGCACTCGTCTGATAGTATACATTCTCAGATGAGCTTCGAAGAGGAAGACGAAAAGCACGCTTTCATGGGGAAAAATGGAAAATGTAGGCATTTTCCTATTTTGTCCTAACCAAACCAATTAATACATTAATGCAGATCTTGTTTTTCAATTGGTATAAATTTTGTAAATAAGTTTTTTTTAATCTAAGCAATTCAGAGTTTTGAAATATTTAATGTTAAAAACAAACCATTCTTGATTTTTTTTTCTTCTAAAAAAAGAACACCATTTTACATTAAATCTTTCAAAAAAGAAATTTACTCAGTATTTTTTAATTACACATTATTAGCAAAATGAAAAGCTGTAAATTAATTGTTTAATTATTTACTTTTAATAAAGTTGTGTAAATTGAAATTTTCTCTTAATCTGAATTATTTCTGTTACATTTATTGATAAATAATCAACAACCTATCTAAAATTACACATTTAATGCCCGATTAATGTTTTTTTAAGAGAGGCTAATTAGTTATATTTAATTACTTCTGATGAGTTTTAAAATGCTTATAGGAAGATCAAGATGGAACTAATCTACTAATTTCAAATTATTTTCTGCCCTTATTGGCTGATATAAAATTTAATAGAATTTTGACCTTCATGGAGGGTTACTATCAGCTGAGCGATAGATGCATTACGAGAAGTTGTCCCTATATGCCATTTGGTATCAGTTTTATTTTTATGCATGACAATGCAAGGCTCCACATGATCGTTAGTGATTAATTGCAAAATGCTTCAATCCAACATTTGTAGTGGCCAGCATGCAAACCTGGTTTTAACCCTATTGAACACCTTCGTGGCGAGTTATCAAAGACGGTGAAAAGTCACCCAGTGATGCCAGAGAATTTGCAGAAATTAAGAATTGTGCTGTTTGAGAAGTATGAAAATATTCCACGGCACAATCAAAATTTTATAAAATCGATGCCACGTGGTGATCAACACAAGAGGAGGAAGTAACCGTACTGAATATATTTTTTTATTATTTCCATACCAACATTTCCAGTAAAATTGTTCTATTATGCTAAGAATGCAATAAAAAAAATGATTAAAATAAGGTGGCAGCAACAATGGGCCGGATTGAAAGAGAAGGTCTAGAGCATCAAGAACACTGTCCTCACCCAATTAAGCATAGCCCATGCGAGGATGACACAGGGACACTTATTTTCGGACCAAAGCCCGTGTATGTGCCCGGCATGTTGTTGGATGTGTCCTACCTAATTAAAGGGTGCAATTCCTTGGCTCCATACAAGAGAGTGCGCAGGAATGTCACCCAATTTGAAATTGTGCTTGATACAGCAGTGCGTATTCTAGTCCCTTGTTCTGATTCTTGAAGGAAGCGCAATTATTCTATTGTATATAGTAATAATATTTGTGTATACCTAGCTTGTCTTGAGAGTGAATGTATTTATTAGCGTGAATGTGTGATGTGAGAGGGTCGATGGTGGAATATCAAGTACCCCATTGACCCTCAATTAGGCTAGTTGTATAATACATATGAAGAGTGATGGAGGAATATTGAATGCTTACTCAGGCTGTCTCAAGAATCACTCATCCCAGGTGTTGGCAGACTGGGGACAGACCTCAGTCTTACACGTCTAGCCACCGAGGTTGGCTATATACAACTCTGTGTATGGAGCCGAGGAATTGCACCGTTCAATTAGGTGGGACACATCGAGCAACCTCTGCCTGCCGGACTCATACGTGGGCTTTTCACATGACATTTACTTGTCTAAAGAACCCACTCCAATATGTTAGGTTTGTCATGTTAGGTTAACCATTAAACATATTTTGACCTGATACAAAAAATTTGCTCAAACTCAAGCTAATTGTAATCTTGGAGATTATTTATTCGGTGTATTAAAATATCACCAAAGGAAAATGGACAAGCTATTTAATTTTTTTTATATAACACACTTATCTACACGATGTGATAGATGAGAGTGTGTCTAGCATATGAAATAAAGAAAGAAATGTATATTGTATTTGTTAATAAATTCTTTTATTATTGTTAATTTTTTAGGGTGTTTTAATGCCTAAGGTCATTTTTCACCCCCTAACATTTAAACGTTCTGTCTTAGGTTAGGTCGTTAGGTCAATGTACGATGCGCGATTTGGACCTCCGGGCTGTCCTTGAAGCACTGGTCCTGGGATATAGGGATGCGGGTACCCGTCAGCATCCACCTAAAAGGACTGAAGTGAATGTCGAAGAAAAGCCCCTGACCCCTGCGTGCTGGATCAAGTCATCACATAAGACACCTAGTCCAAAAATGATCATTCAAGATAATTTCAATCCATTCATAACCAATTGTAGTAGACTGGCTTAAAAAAATGAAAATAAATTTAAAAAATAAAATTAAAATAATAAAAAATAAAATAAATAAAAAGTTTGGTCGTTTAGACATCAGAGTGCATTACAGACGTTTTTATTTAAGTTTATTAGCTTAAAATTTTGTAGTTCTTTTTCACTTTGGAGAGATTTTAAAAAGGATTAGGTATATTAAAAATAAATAAAATTAGCTGTATGCTTTTATTAATTAATTTTTTTTTTTGTTGGGTGTTTGTGAGTTTACCTATATCAGAAAAAATCTGATTGGATAGCTTTTTATTGAAAATAGGTTAAGTTTGTGGTTTAATTACTTAAAATAATGCTGGGGCCCGTAAGCATCCATCTAAAAAGGTCTAAAAGGACAATTGTATGTTAATGGAAAAAAAAGAAAAAAAAGAAAAAAAAAGAAAGGTGGCGGTCTTGAGCATCTCTTCTGTTGACTTGCTCCCCTGATCATCACTTAAGATACCTAGTCCAAAAATGATTCTCAAGATAATTTCAAGGCATTAATAACCTTGCCTTAAAAAATGAAACAACTAAATAAATAAAATAAATAGAAAGTTTGGTTAGTTGGACATCGGAGTGCATTATAGGCGTTATTATATAAATTATTAGCTTAAAATTTTTTAGTTCTTTTTCACTTTGGAGAGATTTTGAAAAGGATTAGGTATATGTTAAAAAATAAATAAAATTAGCTGTATGCTTTTATTTATTTATTTTTTTTTTTTTGGGGGGGGGGTTTGATGTGAGTTTAACCTGTATAAGAAAAAATCTGATTAGATAGCTTTTTATTGAAAATAGGTTGTTTGTTTTTTTGTTTAATTCTTTTTAAAAATTTAAGAAGGTGAAATGCTTCGGTAAATAAGTTGAATTCAAATCTCTGAGTTGAAAAATTTGAAAACCGCCCTCCATGGTGGGTATGGGGAAGGTCCTCCGGGCTGACCTTGAAGCACTGGTCCTGGGATATACGGATGCTGGGGCCCATCAGCATCCATATAAAAGGACTGAATTGAATGTTAATTAAATTAAAATTTAAAAAAAGAAAAAAAAGAAAGGTGGCGGTATTGAGCATCTCTTCTGTTGACTTGTCCCCCTGATAATCACTTAAGATACCTAGTTCAAACATGATTTTCAAGATAATTTCAAGGCATTAATAACCTAGTGTGGTTGATAGCCTTAATAAATGAAAATGAATAAAAATATAATAAAATAATAAATAAATAAATAATAAAACGTTTGGTCGTTTAGACATCAGAGTGCATTACAGGCGTTTTTTTATAAGTTTATTAGTTTAAAATTTTGTAGTTATTTTTTAACTTTGAAGAGATTATGAAAAGGATTAATGAATATTAAAAAATAAAGAAAATTAATTGTATGCTTTTATTTAATTTATTTTTTTGTTTCGGGATTTGTTGAGAGTTTAACCTGTATAAGAAAACGTCCGATTGGATAGTTTTTGAATTAACAGTAGGTCAAGTTTGTGGTTTAATTTCTTTTTAAAAATTTAATAAGGGGAAACGATTCAGACGGATTTTTTAAAGAGTGAAAATGAGTAAATAAATTGCAATTGAAGTCTCCGAGTTGAAGAATTTGAAAATCGTCCTCCATGGCGGGTTTGGGGCCGTGGAACAGCTGTCGCCCGAGGCGCCTCCTCTCCTCCATGGCAGAGAAAACACTCTCGAGCCTGTCCTGATTAGCCCGAGTGACTCGGAATCCGACTCGGCCCCCTGTCCCAGTCGCCTCCGTTTTCCCATTTTCTTTTCCGCCCTCGAATTTCCCAGGGCTCGGGAAAAGGGCCGCGCCCTTCGAGGAAAAAGGGAAAACCGCGTCCGCACCTTCACGGAGCTCCGTCCTAGACGAACCCGTGCCCTTTTATCGGCAGAAAGTGAGTATCACTTTTATCCTTTTACACGATTTTTTTTTTACTTTTTACCGATTTTGTTTTTGTCTAAATTCAACGCTTGTCCGCCTTATTCTGAACAAGATTCATTATCAGTGTTCTCCAGTTCTTGGGTTGTTTTTAAACACTGACTCATTTATTTCTCTTCCAAGTTTTCATTGGTTTTTTTACACCGACGTCGAGTGATTTGTTTTCATACCGTCGGGCCTCTTGTCCCTAAGGGGAAACGAATCCAACACAGCACACATTGCAAATCCACAGTTAGTCGACCTTTTATTACAATATTTTGCGTAAACATTAAGAAACACTTGCCTTTTCCACTCTTCACACGGACGTTTCCACTCTTCTGTGGTTTTCCTGATCTTCCACAAACCCAAATTTTACGCCACTCTGTACCAAAATCTTCACGACTAAACTGCTCAAAAATGAATAGTTCGCACGAACCATGGTCCGATTCTCAACCCATTCGCAGATATTCAACATTTTATATTGCCCGTAGGTATTGAACTATTAATTTTTGTGGAAATGAATAGAAAAATGATCTTAAAAAGCATTTAAAAGCACGTCAAATTTCCTTTAAGAAGTCACATTTTTAAAATTTAATTTTTGGTTGAAAAACAAACGATAAAACTTCTCAATTTCTAATAAATTTTGAAGCAATTTATAATAGAATTCCTAGGGAATGTAAATGCTACAAAATTATATATAATAAATTGGCAATTTCCCTATTTATTTTTGAGCAGTTTATTAAAAAATTGTTCGTACGAACCAAGGTCTGATTCAAAACCCTTTCGCAGATATTCAACATTTTGTATTTTCAGGAATCTACTCGTAGGTATCGAACTATTAATTTTTAGGGAAATGAATAGAAAAATGCTCATAAAAAAAACCTTCAAAAACATGTTAAATTTCCTTTAAGCAGGCACCTGTTTAAAATTTAATTTTTGGTAGAAAAACAAATGCCAAAACTTCTCAATTACTAATAAACTTTGAAGAAATTTATAATAAAAAACCAAGGGAGAGTAAATACTATAAAACTGGCAACATCCCTATTCATTTTTGAGCAGTTTATTAAGAAATTGGTAACTGTCAATTTCCCAGTACAGAAGCTGATGTTAGGGAATAATAGCTGTTTTGAAATAATTATTTTACACTCCAAAGGTTAGTAATATTCAGGGTGATTCGCTTTTCATACGACAAAGTTCGTCAGGTGCTTTTACACCTCAAATGCAATAAAAATGTTCGTACAACCATGGTCCGATTCTCAACCCTTTCGCAGATATTCAACATTTTATATTTTCCGAAATCTACTCGAAGGATTAATTTTAAGGGAAATGAATAGAAAAATGCACTTAAAAAGCCTTCAAAAGCATGTTAAATTTCCTTTAAGAAGGCAGCCCTTTAAAATTTAATTTTTGGTAGGAAAACAACACTAAAACTTCTCAATTTCTAATACATTTTGAAGTAAATACTACAAAATTGACAATATCCTCATTTATTTTTGAGCATTTGTTAAGAAATTGTCTGATTTGCCAGTACAGAAGCTGTTGTTGGGGAAAAATAACTGTTTTGAAATAATTTTTTAATTTTTGCCGTCCAAAGATTGATAATATGAAGGGTGGTTCACTTCTCATACGACAAAGTTCGTCAGGTGGTTCTACACCTCAAATGCAATAAAAATGTTCGTACGAATCAAGGCCTGATTCAAAACCCTTTCACAGATATTCAACATTTTGTATTTCAGAAATCTACTCGAAGGATTAATTTTAAGGGAACGAATAGAAAAATGCTCTTAAAAAGCCTTCAAAAGCATGTTAAATTTCCTTTATGATGGCACCCTTTTAAGTTTTAATAGTTAATTTTTCGTAGGAAAACAAACACTAAAACTTCTCAATTTCTAATCAATTTTGAAGTAAATACTGCAAAATTGGCAATATCCCCATTTAATTTTGAGCAGTTTATTAAGAAATAGTTTGATTTGCCAGCACAGAAGCTGTTGTTGGGGAATAATAACTGTTTTGAAATAATTTTTTAATTTTTTGCCGTCCAAAGATTGATAATATGAAGGGTGGTTCACTTCTCATACGACAAAGTTCGTCAGGTGCTTGTACCCCCCCAAATGCAATAAAAATGTTCATACGAACTAACGTCTGATTCTCAACCCTTTCGCAAATATTCAACGTTTTATATCTTCAAAAATCTACTCGTTGGTATTGAACTATGAATTTGGGAGAAATGGATAGAAAAATGCTCTTAAAAACCTTCAGATGTACGTCACATTTCCTTTAAGAAGGCACCCATTTAGAACATAAAATTTAATTTTTGGAGGAAAAACAAACACTAATTCTTCTCAATTTCTAATTAATTTTAACACAATTTATAATAACAATGCTAGAGAAAGTAAATACTACAAAATTGGCAATATCCCTATTCATTTTTGAGCAGTTTATTAAGAAATTGGTAACTGTCAATTTGCCAGTACAGAAGCTGATGGTGGGGAATAATAACTGTTTTGAGGTCATTGTTTAATTTTTTGCAGTCCAAAGATTAAATATATTTGAAAAAACAGCTTATACAGGGTGATTTGCTACTCGTTCACCAGGTGCTTCTATGCTGCTAATTCAGTAATAACTTTTGCATTAACCATGTTCCGATTCTCAACCCTTTCGCAGTTATTCAACATTTTATATTTTCAGAAATCTACTTGTAGGTATCGAATTATTAATTTTTAGGGAAATGAATAGAAAAATACTCATAAAAAACCTTCAAAAACATGCTAAATTTCCTTTAAGCAGGCACCCATTTAAAATTTAATTGTTCGTAGAAAAACAAATGCTAAAACAAATTAATTTCTAATAAATTTTAGCACAATTTATAATAAAAATGCTAGGGAAAGTAAATATTAAAAAATTGGCAATATTCCTATTCATTTTTGAGCAGTTTATTAAGAAATTGTTTGATTTGGTAGTACAGAAGCTGTTGTTGGGGAATAATAGCGGTTTTTTTTTTTGCAGTCCAAAGATTAGTAAACTGCAGGGTGAGGGATGGTTAGGGATTTACTTCTCATACGACAAAGTTTGTCATGTGGTTCTAAACCTCAAATGCAATAAAAATGTTCGTACGAACCAAGGTCTGATTCTCAACTCTTTCGCAGATATTCAACGTTTTATATTTTCAAAAATCTACTTGTTGGTATTGAACTATGAATTTTTGGAGAAATGGATAAAAAATGCTTTTAAAATAGCTTCGGATTTACGTCACATTTCCTTTAAGAAGGCACCCATTTAGAACATAAAATTTAATTTTTGGAGGAAAAACAAACACTAATTCTTCCTAATTTATAATTAATTTTAACACAATGTATAATAAAAATGCCAGATAAAGTAAATACTACAAAATTGGCAATATACCTCAAATTCATTTTTGAGCAGTTTATTAAGAAATTCGTAACTGTCAATTTGCCAGTACAGAATCTGATGTTGAGGAATAATACTGTTTTGAGTTCATTTTTTAGTTTTTTGCAGTCCAAAGATTAAATATATTTGCAAAAACGAATTATACAGGGTGATTTGCTACTCATGCGACAAAGTTCGTCAGGTGCTTCTACACCTCAAATGCAATAAAAATGTTCATACAACCATGGTCCGATTCTCAACCCTTTCGCAGATATTCAACATTTTATATTTTCAGAAATTTACTTAGGTATTGAACTATTAATTTTTAGGGAAGTGAATAGAAAAATGTTCTTAAAAAGCATTCAATCATTAAGAATGCACCCTTTTAAAATTTAATTTGTAGAGAAAAATAAACGTTAAATATTCTCAATTTCTAATAAATTTTAGCGCAATTTATAATAAAAATCCTAGGGAAAGTAAATGCTACAAAATTGGCAACTGTTGATTTGCCAGTACCGATGCTGATGTTGAGGAATAACAACTGTTTTGAGATCATTTTTAAATTTTTTGCAGTCCAAAGATTTTATTTTATTGAAACCAACGTAACCAGTTACCTTGTATGCCTAATTGTTATAATTTCTGTATTAGAGTCACGATCAAAAGCCTTATTAGAAATTGAGAAGATTTAGTGTTTATTTTGCTGCCAAACATTAAATTTTAATTCCTAAAAGGCTGACTTCTTAAAAGAAATCTGACAAACTTTTGAATGCTGCTTTATTAAGAGCACTTTTCTATTAATTTCCCCAAAAAATTAATAGTTCAATACTTACGAGTAGATTTCTGAAAATATAAAATATTGAATGATGAGAATATTTCATTTTGATCAATCGGCTGATTATTGGTTGGAAATTATTGTGGTCCCAAGTTTCACGCATTTTATTATAATTGGTAAGAGGCTCGAAGCATCACTTTTGTTAGTGGGAAAATTCTTTGGTGTTATTAAACCGAAAATCCACTGTCCTTCGACTAATCTGTCTCGGTTTCTCTTCCCCACCTTCGATTTATCAATTTCAGCAATTGTGCCTGGCCCACCAATTTGTACAGAATTCTGATTTTCAGCCCACACAAACCTTCCGACAATAAGATATCCATTCATCAGACGTTTCATGTATGAGGAAATTATAATTTGTGATATTATGAGCAAAGTAATAAGTTAAAGTCATAATTTTTTTATAATGCCATTGATTTTTGGCAAAAAACAAGGCGCTGAACACAGAAATACATTTATCATGGGGTTGTAAACCTCTTTTGTGGCATCTGAATTCTAATGGCTTATGCTGCAGCTCATAGCGGATTCGCAGTCATGATTTTGCTGCAAATGGGACAATTAAGCATATGAAAGATAAGCCCTTGTTTTTGAAACCACTGCCCTGCACTACCACCAGTTTTTAGAACATCGTATAGTTATTGTGAACTTCATGAACATCAGAATTAATATTACACTTTGTTTGCCATCGATAACATTTCTCCCCCCCCCCCTAATTACACCAAACAGAAGAGCATTATCTTGTGTCTCAACCCAACTTTCGATCAAAGTTACACACTAAAATACTTTTATAAAAATTGAGTGGGAGTACTGTAGTTTTCAACTAGGGAACTTCTATAGTCTTGCCCCTGTTTTATTTAAACTGAAAAATACCCCGTTTCACTCTACCAAAATGAAACTCTAATGGAACCTTGTTAAAAAGCATTTTTAGTTGTTTCCAAAAGCCACCTCAAACAAAAAAAATATAATTTTTTAGTAAAGTAATCTCTTCTTGAAAATGGCGGGCAGTACTGTAGAACACCCCAGATGGGCAATTCCCAGGTTTTCTAAACATTGATCAACAACTCTGCCTCTGGCATTGTCATCCAGAAATCAAAAATCCCTGCCAATGAGATCCTGGTATAAGGGTTGAATTCCTGGATAATTTGTGGACATGACGGCCCACGGTGAGGTTGTCAGAGTCCAGTTCATCCTCCAGTGTAAATCCCAGCCCAGACCATTACACGCCTCCAAACTGCACCGAAGGCAGTACAAACTGGGGCATTGTACGCATCCCTGTTCTCGGTAGACTTTGCCGCCTGCTATCACTGTACAGACAGAAACGTGACTCATTAGTAAACATAACAGAATTCCAATTGATGTTCCCTTCTAGGCGCTTGTTGCACCATATTCTCCTGAGTTGCTGGGGCGGGCTGTTGCTAGGTCGTCTCAAAGAGGCATTCGATGTGAGGCCAACTTCCCTCAAACAATTATGAATAATAAAGGCCTTGCCAAAACATCTTGTACTTCATTTAGGATCTGGCAGGTACTGTAGAAAGGATTCTGTCTTGCAGCAATGACAATATTTCTGTCCTCCCTTAGCGTCATAATACGCTGAGATCCACCAACAGTCCTCCTTTTGGAGTATATACTACTTCTAGTCTCTCGGAATCGGGCTAAAGCCCGGGAGACCACTCTCTGTGAAACGCCAACTGCCTCTACGATATCCACTTGTGGTGAAGTCGATGTCTCATTCTCACAAGAATATTACGGACTTTTATGTCTTTCCATGATTAAAGAGAATACAACTGGTTTTAAATGTTAGAAAAGACGAGAAACGGTGTTTGTTTACAAAATGAATAATCTTCATGTTTACTATTCCTAAGTAAATCCGGTATTAAAAGTGAGGATTAAAATTTGTTTATTTTTGATTTGTATAAAAATAGTTTTACAAATAATTACCATAATACATGCGTATCGACAATAAAGTCTATATTGCATTATCACATTCTTTCAAAAATGCATATATCAATTTATACACTTCCACATTTCCAGTTGAAAGGCGAGCCCAGCAAAACGTTCGCTCAAAATTTCTCAGCGTAGACCTCCCCTGTCGAAAAATTTCTGCTTGCTTCTTTGTATTCTGGGCATGTCAAAGCTTATAAACTTATAGTTTACACTATTGAAAGGCTGATGCTAATTAATTCATAACCTGCCACCATTTTAAATAATCCTTTCTGTTACATAATAAACATAAATAATATCGTAATAATAATAATGTATTTTTTATTTGTAATACAATTTCAGAATAGATATGTTAAAATATAAAGTTTAAACATGAATTAAAGAAAAAAACATTTATTGTTTAAGTTCGTAGGAAAATTATAATAAGTTGAACAAACGAAGGTAAGCAGATTAAATTAAAAAGGTTTTTTTTTCTTGATACGTTATAGCATTATCAATTTGGTAGATATATCGTCAATTTCCCCTTGCTTGCGTGAGGTACATAGGTTTTTTAATGTATATAAACATGAAGTCTTTTCAGAGGATCTTCGGAAGAGGTCAAACAGAGAAAACCGTAAGGAAGTTTTCTCTGTTTGACCTCTTCCGAAGATCCTCTGAAAAGACTTCATGTTTCCAGCAGGTCGATAATCTAGTTCATCGGTATATAAACATGTCTGTATGTACAATTTAAATGTTATAAATCAAGAAAAAAAAAGTTTGCAACTTTTTAGCATTCCATCGTCCTGCGGAAACAACGTGAAGGGATTGGGAATATACGACATTTGGAATAATTGAATTTATGAAGTGGAATTTTGCTCGGAAGAATGGTTCTGTCAGTGAGGCCAATGTCGCATGTACAGGCTTCCCTTTTAGGGAATTACTCTATTCCCTGTAGTTTTTCCATTTTAAAACTTGTTATTATTATTAATTTTTAAGGGCATTTTAACGGCTAAGGTCATTTCACGCCCTAACATCTCAAACTTTCCATCTTAGTTTAGCTATATCCCCAGTGCTTTAAGGCTCTGACTCCAAACATTCACTCGTTTATTAACTAATTTATCCTATTACCATCCAAGCTTTAATTTATCCTTTTAAAATTCTTAATTTGGAAGGCCAAATGTATGCAAAAATCACATTTTAAATTACATTAAAATTTATTGCATTTTTTTTAAATTAATTTTTGTTCCATAATTTAAACATTTCCCATAGGCTTGTATGGCTAATAATAATAATAACAATGGAGTCAGACTAGCAACAGTCTCAGCATCCTTATCATTCCATTCTTCCATTCAAATATGATAAATAAACTAATTCTACATAACAATAATAAAAAACAAAACACAATAACACTTTTTGAGGGAGCTATCTTTCTTATTTAAATTGCGATTTTGGGCATTGCAGTTTATTACCCCCAATTTGTATTTTCTTCCATTTCATTTTTCCGCTCTGGTAGCCTCAAAAATTTCTGAAAAAAAAAAATCTTGCACGCACAAACGTTGAATGGTATAACAATTTGGGAAAAGGCCTAAATCTCATTATAAATTCCAATAAATTTGAGAAAACTGAAAAGAGCTCTTCGAAAGAAACACTGGGGACCCAGTAACTCCTGTAAATCACTCGAAAGGTTGAGCCTTTGCCTAAAGGGTTGCAAAGTGTTTAAAACCTTTTTATATATAATTATTATATGATTTGTATCACTTTTGTTAAGTTTTTATTAAGTCAGGTGCATTTCGATCTAATATAGACTATCATCAGTGAGTAAATAACAAAAGTAAAAATTATATAGTAATTATATACAGGCTGATAATAACGAGTATACTAAAATCTAATATGATAATTAAAGCGGTTTTAAATTTACATACCTTTTTTTTTTATATAAAGTGATTTGACAGTTTTGTAGAAGAAGAATGTAAAAAAAAAGTATGGATGAAAAAGGTATGTTAATTTAAAGCCGTCTAATTATCACTATTGATTTTGGTATATTCTTTTTTATTAGCTTGTATATATATAATTATTATATGATTTGTACCACTTTTATTAAGTCAGGTGCGTTTCGGTCTAATATAGACTATCATAAACATAAATAACAAAAGTGGTACAAATTATATAATAATTATAAACAAGCTAATAATAAAGAATATACCAAAATCAGTAGTGATAATTAGACGGCTTTAAATTAACATACCTTTTTTACATGCTTTTTTTTACATTCTTCTTCTACAAAACTGTCAAATCACTTTATATAAAAAAAGGTATGTAAATTTAAAACCGTTCTAATTATCATATTACATTTTGGTATACTCGTTATTATTAGCCTGTATATAATTATTATATAATTTTTACTTTTGTTATTTAGTCACTGATGATAGTCTATATTAGACCGAAACACACCTGACTTAATAAAAACCTATTGTGGAAAAGACAATTTATTTCCTACCCATCATCTTACAATAAATTATTGGGTTGTCCGGAAAATAATGCAGGATTTTAAGTTTTCATTAAAAAAAATCTATATAAAATATTCTGTTTACGTTTACAGGATTACTCATTTGTATGAATGTCAACACTTATTAATCCTCTTCCAAATGATATTGTTTGTTTACCTCTGTAGCATTCCGCTACTTGGAAATAATTCAGTCATCCTTATAATGTCAAAGCGAGAATTTCGTACGATTTTCTTTTACGAGTTTAAACTCGGCCGAAGCGGAGCCCAAACGGCTAGAAACATTAACCAAGTCTGGGGCGAGGGTTGTGTTAATGAGTGCACTGTGCAAAGGTGGTTTAAAAAATTTCGGGAGGGAGATTTCAGCCTTGAAGATGAAGAAGGTCGTGGAAGGCCTTCCTCTCTTAATGATGATGTTCTGCGATCAGTGGTGGAAGAAAACCCCAAAACAACTGTTCGAGAACTTGCAGAGCAACTCAAAGTCAGTAAAACGACCGTCGCTGACCACCTCAAGGCGATTGGAAAAGTGAAAAAACTCGAAAATTGGGTTCCACACTCATTAAACGATCGCCAAAAAAATCAGCGCTTTGATGTTTGTGCATCACTTCTTTGTCGAAACAAAAATGACCCATTTCTGGCCAGAATTGTTACATGTGACGAAAAGTGGATTCTCTACGATAACACTAGACGTTCTGGACAGTGGCTCGACAAAGGAGAAGCTCCAATACATTTTCCAAAGCCCCCAACTCATCAAAAAAAGGTAATGGTTACGGTATGGTGGGCTTCATTTGGTTTAATACACTACAGCTTCTTAAATCCTGGCGAAACCATCAATGCTGAATCATACTGTAACCAAATTAATACCATGCATCAGAAATTGGCAGTAATGAAGCCCTCTTTGGTCAATCGGAAAGGGCCCATTTTGTTGCATGACAACGCTCGACCACATGTGTCACGTGTAACGTCACAAAAATTATTGGAGCTTGGCTATGAAACTTTGCCTCACCCACCCTACTCTCCGGACCTCTCGCCTACTGACTACCATTTTTTTAGACACCTGGACCACTACTTACAACACATAATATTCAAAAATCAAACGGAACTGGAAAATGCATTTATTGACTTTATCAATTCTAAAAATTCTGAATTCTACTCAGACGGAATTAATAAGTTACCAACACGTTGGGAGAAATGTATTGAGAGTATGGGAAATTATTTTGATTAAAGAACATTGCTTTAAAGTAACTAGTTTCTTTTTTTTTGTTTAATACCAAAATCCTGCATTATTTTCCGGACAACCCAATAGTTCTAATGGTTATCAATACAACAAACTTTGATTTTTTCTCATTCTTTAATACCAAATTTGTTCTGTTTGTATTATTTTTTTATTTTTTAAACAGTTATGTTATATTAACCTCAACCCTGCAATATATATTTGCATTTAGCTCATTTACTATCTTTCCACTCCTCTTCAACAATAAGATTTATGATATTGACTTATAAGTAAAAAGTTATCGACAATTGCCAATCAAAAGAGAAAGTTTCAATTGAACTAATAATTTTTAAAAAATGTGTATTGGCCAGACCGGCACAACAAAGCGGTGTAATATAACAAAATAAAAAGACAAATTAGCACTTTCGCGTTATTTGTGAAAGGACTTTCCCCTCTAAAACTAATTTCAGTTTAGGCAATAATTGTGTATCTTTCTAGTTGAGCTCTTGTTCTGCTCCGATTCATAGAATTCATGGTTGGCTGTTGGCTAAATATCACTCTTGTGTCGGGGGGAAAGTGTTTTCTTTCTGCACTGAGAAAAAACAACAAAAAACCTATTTTTCTTTTTCCAGGGTTTGTTACAAGAACGGAGTTCGATGTGGATAGAAAATGTCTTTGGGCAACTCGTCACTGGACGGTGTTTCAAACAATGGTAAGAAATAATTATTCAATTTTAATGCTAACTTTAATATAAAAGAATCATTCCAATAAGATAAATTGAGGTGTTATTATTATAATTAAAATTCAAATAATTCCAAAGCTTTCTTAGAAGTCAATAATCAGTTAAGATCTATAAAATATTTTATATTGAGAAAAAAATCACGTTAACATATTTGATTTTCAATAGACTAATTATTCCCTTTATATAATCCCGTGGGAAGAAGCCAGAATCAAATGTCTCACCTTTGCTTTTTTCCTTTCTTGCTCTTTCACAACCACTTCTCATTGTATCGACCCCAGACTTTTAATCCCTTATTTCTGAGGAATATGAACATCTGCACATGCACCTCCACTCTTCTTTACATCGGTATTATTTAAATGAATTACGCTTGTGCTAAATTTAAAACTGACATGTTGCAGAAACACTGACTCGTAGTTATTCAGTGTCGACTTCGGATCGGGAAAGAGTTAGAGACAACATACCCACAAGAGATTACGATGGACTCAAATCACAGTGCGACAAGGCCATGCACGAACTCCAAGTCCTCAGGAGGTAATTTTTATTATATAATCAATAAATTCATAAATAATATTTAAATGCTAATGTTAATTTTCTTGTATTGCACTGGCTAAAATACATCTAAACTATATGAAAAAGTGTAAGTTTTTAGGTTATCTTAGAATATTTAAATAATTACTCGAATTTTTATTATTTCAATGTGTTTATGTATTTTTCACTTTCGTAGACAGCATACAGATACGGTTAGAAGATGTGAACATACAATGAAAGAGTTGGAATATTACAGAGGACAACATCACGCTGCAATGGCTCAATTAGAATCCGCCGCTCAGGAAAGTTCGACTTTGAGGACCAAATACGGAGAGTTGGTTTCTGATCTACGATCCAGTCAGGTATAAATTTTATATTAGGTAAATACGAATAATATTAAAGGCTAAAACTTAAGTAGTTCTTGCAGGAAGGTGACAACGGGAACGGAGACGCCATGAACCAGCTATATTTGACGACCTTATCCAAGTATGAGGCGATGAAGGAAGAATATGAAAGCCTACGTAAGAGATACGACGACCTCATCTCGTCGCACTCGTCCGCTGTTGACAAACTCGAACTCGCTCAGGAAGAAGTAGGAAGGATAAAGAAACAATGCGAGGATATGGTCTCTGAGAGGAATGTCGCTGTGAGGGAAAGAAACGGGCTCAAACAACAATGCACGGCTGCTATAAGGCAGTGGGACATTGCTCTCCGTGAGAGGAACGAGTACCAAGAGGCCTTGGTTAAGGTTAGTATTCAATATAAAAAAATAAAAAATAAATAAATGAGTATCCTGCTTTGTAGGTCCAGCAACAGCATGAAGAGACCGTAAAAGAAGTCAACCAGGCGATGGCCGTTCGCATGAAGGCCAGCAAAGACTTAAAGCGTCTCACAGAAGAAAGGAACGCTGCTATGCAGGAATACAGCCTCATCATGTCTGAAAGGGATACTGTTCACAAAGAGATGGAAAAACTCACCGAAGACTTGGCGCAGGCTTATAAAAAGAACAAAGCCATCGAAAGTGAAGCAAAAGATCTTGCAGAGGAGGTTAGTGTAGAAGAAATATAATTATAGTAGTAAAAAAGTCTTATAAATGGTGTAATAAAAATTAAAAAGGTCACTTATAATGATTTGTATAAAATTATTAAAATAAAAGGATAGGTCAATTTAAAGAAATAGAGACTTAGAGGCTTTTTCTTCAAACAATAATAATAATAATAATAATAGTAATAATAATACAAAAATAGTAACTGAACAAAACCACTTATAATTTGCAGAAAACTATTTGCAACTTGCATGCGCATGTATATACAATCATATAATAAAAAAAATGCAATTTTCATACTGGTCGCAAAATAGAAAAAATAAAAAGCGTGGAGCCAAAAATAAATGCAGAAGGTGTGGATCTTCCCGATCAGAATGCAGAGCGAGAGGAAACCTTTTTGTTTAGTCTTTTTTATTTGATGCCTCTCAGAAAGAGATGGCGATGGTGATGGCTTGACCTAGGACATCTAGAGTCTAAGCTATTCTCACAAAGCATTCTGATGACTTAAAGCTCGTCCTTACATTACAGACCGTTTGGAGTTATCAAAGAAGCCTTAAGTAACGTAGTACAGTAAGAGCAATAAAATTATCGTCTCTAGTTTGACCATTTTGATCGAGACTTGTGGTGTTTTTAAACCTCAGAAGATCATTGTGTACCATCCACACTCAGCACTTGAGTAATAGACACTACGCGCGTCATTGGCCAAAGCATCTACTCAGGCAGTATCTTCTCGACTTACAACCATTTACTCAAATTTATTGTTTCATTAAAGAAAACAAAGTGTCTAGTTTTTATTTTTTGCATGTATTACATAAACATTGTTTAAATTTCACAAATACATGTAGGATGTGAAAAAAATGAATTTATACAATGCTAGAAAATTTTGGATAAAAAAATGAATTTATACAATGCTAGAAAATTTTAGATTAAAAAATGAATTTATACAATGCTAGAACATTTTAGATTAAAAAAATAAATTTATACATTGCTAGAAAATTTTAGATTACAAAAAGGAACTTATACAATGCTAGAAAATTTTATATTAAAAAAATGAATTTATACAATGCTAGACAGTTTAGATTGAAAAAAAATGAATTTATACAATGATAGAAAATTTTAAATTAAAAAAATGAATTTATACAATGCTAGACAAGTTTACATTAAATAAATAAATACATTTATACAAAGCTAGCAAATTTTAGAAATTTTCGATTCAATCAAAGTATTTGTACTCACTCAAAGATGCGTCATTCTTGTCTGTCGTGATATGACACATCTACATTGAAAACAAACACTTTGAGTGAGTATAAATTCAAAAAATTTTCTAGCATTGGATAAGTTCATTTTTTTAAAATCTAAAATTGTCTAGCATTGTATATATTCATTTTTTTAATGTAAAATTGTCTTACATTGTATAAATTCATTTTTTTAAATCTAAAATTTTCTAGCGTTGTATAAATTCATTTTTTTAAATCTAAAATTTTCTAGCATTGCACAAATTCATTTATTTAATCTAAAAATTTTTAGCATTGCATAAATTCATTTTTTAATCTAAAATTTTCTAGCATTGTATAAATTCATTTTTTTCACATCCGATATGTATGTGTAAAATTTAAACTATGTTTATGAATCCCAGGCCCTGAAGATGATCTCAGTAAATATCGAAATGTTGGCACGATAAAGAAAATGTTTTTCTAAAACCTACATCACACCAGACTGCATCTCACGATCTCCGAATAATCATCATGTAACGGTCACTAAATACCACACATAATTGATTGTATTTTTTGAATTTATTACACCCGTATTAATCATAATATATACTTTGCAGATAAATTCATAAACAAGTGCTTTCGTTGTTTTTATCATTTTCTTTTTGTATACTATTTTTTCTTCCACTGTTGATTATCTATAATGATAACGGTTTCCAAATAAAAATAAGGATATATCTTCTAATGTTTACTATAGATTGTGTACATTACAAATGACATCTTTTAGTAAAAAAAAAAAAAAGAAGACCAATTGACAACGGTCTATTTTCACTCTTGTGAAGAAATTTCAATTTGCTTGGTGAAGGGTGGCAATTTAAGATAAAGCATGTTTGCATAATGATTTTTTCCTTTAAATTTTATTTTTGAAATTGTGTTACAGAAAAAAGCGCTTTCATATCAAATTGAAACTCTCCAAAGGGAAATCGCCTCGGCTTTACACGACCGCGACAAGGCTTTAAAAGAATGCAATGACCTTCGACAGAAGTTCGGTGAATTTAAAGAAGAGAGCCAAAGGGACAGTTTGAAGGCCAGATACGACTCATCGTATAGAGACTGGTACTTCATTATTAAAAAAAAAAAATTGAATTTGGTTTAAATTTGCTATTTAAAATTACAGGGATTCTGGGCGTAAAGATCACCGGGAGACACAGTCCAGTTCGATGGATCTCTATGGCAAGTGTCAAAAAGAAAGGATGGACAACCTCGACCAGGCGAACCAAGAGATCGAACGGTTGAACAAGCAAGTAGACAAGCTCCAAACGGAGTTATCTGAAGCGTTGCAAGAAGCAGAGGTGTGCAAAAGGCGTCGCGACTGGGCGTTTAGCGAGCGAGATAAAATTGTGCTCGAACGAGAAAGCATTCGCACGCTCTGCGACCGTCTGAGAAAGGAACGAGACCGTGCGGTTTCAGATCTCGCCGAAGCCCTGAGAGACAGCGACGATATCAAGAAACAACGCAATGAAACCTCTAAACAGCTCAAGGTTCTCAAGTGAGTATATTTAACAGCGCTTAAAAAATATCAGAGTTTGTTTGACGCAATAAACTTTTAGGGAAAAAATGGAAGCCCAGTTGGAAAAAGAAAACCAACTCGTTCAGCTACAATCGTCCCTGGGGCACAACTACAGCCATGATTCTGCTATCGACACTGACATGCAAGAGTGTGATTCTGAAATGTTAAGCATTGATATTGTAAGTTCGAAAATACAATTTAAAAAAAAAAATTCTAATTGTTTTATAAATTTTTAGAATGGATTATCGTCAACTGAAGATCTTGGCGTTGTACTTGCTGGAGGAAGGGATGATCCTCATTTTCCTAATGACAGCGGTATTTACGTAACATCCATAACTAAAGGCAGTGTTGCAGATGGCAAACTCAAGTGAGAACACCGGAGTAAACTAGTAGTTAACAATTAATTTTTTTTAATATTTTTTTTTTTTTTTAGGCCAAATGATTGCATTGTTAGAGTGAACAACGTCGACTGCAGCAATGTGAGCAAACGATTTGTTCTTGAAACAATGAAATCAAGTGGCAACACAGCAGTTATGGTCGTACGGAGGCGAAGGTTGTTTACTACTCAGTTGCAGCTCAGTAAATACGACCACGGAATCACCCTTGAAGCTGGGATTTATATATCAAAAATATCACCTGGGTCTCTTGCTGCAAAGGAGGGCAACCTTGCAGTCGGCAATAGAGTCGTTAGCGTAAGTAGTACAAATTAAGCAAAATAAAGGAAAAGGTTTGATCAAAATTTAATTTCAGATTAATAATAAAACAGTAGAGGGGATGACTAGTACGAGGGAAGCTATGAACCTTCTTAACGAGGCAAATGATATTCTTTTGATCACAACGTTAAAGTCAAGCACGAGTTCTGTTAGCTGCAAGCAATCTTCCATGAGCACGCAGACAGAGAGCGAAATGGTAAAACCCGTTCCTCAGGTGCGCAGTCCAAATTCGAGCATGTCGCAGGATACGAGTCGTTCCAAGTGGTCGCGGGATACCGAAGATAAAAAGAGAAATAGAAACTCGTCTCCTGTAACGTTTGAACAAGAAAGGGACGACGCGATCGCAGAGCTTGACAACGTCATCGAAAGCTACCACTCGACTAGAGGCACAGTGAGGCGCCGGCCCAAATCATCCCATGATAAAAACGGCGGGACTTGGCCTAAAGCGAGGTTTGTTTAGTTGAAACCAAATTTTTGAACATGTGTCAATATTGTCCATTGTTTACAGTTGTGGGGCTGTGATTGAATCAGGAACCGGGACGATATTGCATTCGAGAAAGACCAAAGAAAGACTGCCGCTCTCTGTGATTTTGAACAACCCTCCTGGCTACACGCTTCCACCTTGCTGCGAACCTCCGCCCAGCAGAAGGAATAATGCTTCGACATACGATTACAATTCCAAATCAGGTAATTGTTATTTCAAATGCTAAAAAAAATAAGTCAAGGATGAGGTTTCATGTCTGCTCCTTTTGCCATGCATCCCTCAGAGGGCAAAGGCGCTTGTTCGCTCTTGGCTCTCAAAGATGTTGAACTGTCAGGTGACTTGGTTCTGGAACTAAATGAAAAAATGTTAAAACGACGGGCTCACATTTTAACCGTTTTAGGAAACATGGCGAACAAAGAGTTATGGGAATGTTATGTTAAACTCAGAGGGCGATCGGAAGGCGGTGGCAATACCAGCGGGCATTCGAGTATCCACTCTCAACTCTACGGTGCGCCGCATTATCCGTTCGTCCACCCTCATACACACAGCCATTCTCCACCTTACCACCTCCTTCAGTCGGACTCAGGTGTAAGAAGCTTCTGCCTCGAGCCGATATATAATACTCAGGTATTTGACTAATTAAAAATTGGGTAGAAAAGCGAATATAATTTTTTGAATTATTGCAGTACCACCACACTCACTCGCCTTCACTCGATTCGCATTATAACAAGACGAGATCTCTTGCAGCGAGTCACCACCCTCACACGAGTGAGGATAACGAACATCATCCCACATCTTTTCACTCTCACTACGAAGGTGGAACATTCCCAAGAAAAGAAACAAGAATAAGGTCAGTCAAACTAGATTTTCCTAAAACTAATGAAAAATTATTTGAAAACGAGTATTGTCAAGGCGTTTTTTTGTAAACTTTGTTTTCTAAATTTTGACGCAACATACATTTTGTAAAAATCTATTTTTAATTATCATCATTCAAAAAAATTTTCTTAGCTCCAGAATTTTATTTCAAAAAAGAAGTCATTGAAACCTTCAGGTTTTGTCCTTGTCAAATTGATTCATAAGCAGTTCAAAATATTTAACAAAAGTCGAGAAAAAGGAACCTAAATGTCAAAAAATGTAACTTTTCTCCGGAGTTTGTTTTTAGTTTGTTTGAATATCCACTTTTTGTGATCTATCAGAAGAATTTTTTTAGCACTTCCCATACTCAAAATTAAAATCTTCTAACCCGTGATACACAAAAATCTAATTACATAAAAAATTAGTTTTGGTAAAAAATTTCTGAAAAATTGAGCGCTCTCGCTCTCGTTAGATAAAATTGCAATTCTTTATACCAAACAATGCCCAGAAAAATCTATTTTAATAAATATAATTTTTGATCATTTTTAAGAAAATTTTGAACACTTTTGCTGCTCAACATTGAAAATCTTTTAGACCAGGTGATTCACAAAAGAAATGAAGTTTCATTAAAAAATTTTGATCAAAAATTTGAGCACTCCCAGTGTTTAAAATTGAAATCCTTTACATCAAACGCTGCACAAAAATGTAATTTAACAAAAAAAAAAAAAAAAATCAAAAATAAAATTTTTGGTCATTTTAAGAAAAATTTTGAGCACTACGGTTGCTCAGAATTGAAAATCTTTTAGACCAAGTGATTCACAAAAACATCTAGTTTCATTAAAAAAATTTAATTTATGGTCTAAAATAGGGAGAAAAAAAAGTTGAGCACTCCCAGTGCTTAAAATTGAAATACTTTACATCAAGTATGCACAAAAAATCTTTTGTCATTTTAAGAAAAAATTTTGAGTATTTCTGTTGCTCAAAATTGCTAAACTTTCAATTCAAGCGATACCAAAAAAAACATAGTTTCATTTTAAAAAAATTAATTATTGGTTAAAAATTAAAAGAAAAAACTTGAGCACTCCGGTGCATAAAATTGAAATTTTTTACATCAAATGATGCACAAAAAAATCTAGTTTAATAAAAACAAAATTTAATTTAGATTTTTGCTCAAATTTTTTTTACCACTTCCCAGATCACACAATTGCAAATCTTATACAAAATGAACAAAATTCTAGTTTATTAATAAAAAGAATTTTTTTTTAGCCCATCTTCTGCTCCAATTGCAGCTCCTTTACACCAAACTATGCACAGAAAATCTAGTTTAATAAAAAAATTAAAATTTTTGATCATTTGCAAGAAAAAATTTCAGACTTTCGTTGCTCCATATTGAAAATCTTAAACCAAAAGCACAAAAATCTAGTTTCATAAATTTTTTTGGCGAGTTGAATTTAATTTAATTTTTTTTAAGCACTCCCGATGTTCAAAATTGAAATCCTTTACACCAACTATAATAGAAAAATTTTAAAGCAATAAAATATAAAATTTTTGGTCAAAATTTAAAAATAATCTTTTGAGCATTTTCAGTTATTTCTGTAATGCAGAAATTGGTTGATCCCTCTTAATATTTGATAGATTTGCCCCATACGCTTTACTCGTTGCCCTTGTAAAAGAGTGGTTTTGGTTTTATTTATTAGAATTTTATATTTGTGAATTTATGGATTGCAATTAAAACGGTAGCATATATAATGATTCAAGATTTTTTTACACTCTAGTTTTAGTGCGGTTTGTTAAGGGACTGGACAGTTGCAGAAGTTATTAGTTGGGTGGGATAAGTCAAGTACTAATGATTTTTAGTGAAATTTTCAATCCTATTTTATTCAATGACTCATTTCGAGTTGAAAGTCACCCATTTTTAGAAATTTAATATTAAATTATGTAAATGCTCAAAATAATTAAGATGAAATTACCTTTTAATGTAAGTCTAACTAAATAGTTACTCAATTTAAATTTTTAAAATGCAGCTAACGGCGAAAGTCGTAAGTAAATAACTATTTTTCAGAAAGATCAAACAATTTTATTAGTTTATAGCATTTCTAGTCAAACTTTTCATGTCCCTTGCTTAGAAGGAGTTTTAATAAAGCAACCAAATCGATGTTTCCTTTGTAGTGTACAATGATGTGTATTGTCGACCCCATCCCAAAAATCAGGATGGCATGTTTTTGCAAATGTTTATCTGGTTGAAATTTTTTCAATACTGTTTTTTTCCCCTTCAGGATACCTTCAAATCCTAGTGTAGCATCAAAAAATAGCGGTGGCAAAGTGTCATCTGGTAGTATAGAGAAGTCGTCGGAACGAGGAAGCCCTATGCCCTCGTTCCTTGTAGAAGTTTTGAGCCCAGGAATGGGACAGAATAAAACCACATCTTTACCCGATTATTATTGGACCCACAAGTGAGTCTTTGAAGTACAAGTTGAAAATAAAAAATTGTATTTAACGGTTGTGTATTTTCAGGCCCGCACCCGGGGAGTTGAGAAGAGTGCACATAGACAAATCAGTCGAGCCGCTGGGCATCCAGATATCTTGCCTGGACTCCGGCGGCGTTTTTGTTTCTACCGTTTATGAAAATTCCCTTGCTTCCCAAGTAGGCCTGCGGGTGGGAGATCAACTCCTTGAAGTATGCGGGATCAACATGAGGTCCGCGACTTACGAGTTGGCAGCCAACGTACTGCGGCAATGCGGTAGCAGCATTACCATGCTTGTCCAATACAGTCCAGAAAGTGAGTTGTTAATTATTCAATTGTTCTGTTCATATTGATGTATAAATTTTGTTCTTAGAATATCACGAGCTGGAAGGTACTGGAAGCTCTAGCAGTGGCGACAGCAAAACAAGATCTGGTTCTCCGACCCCTTGCAACAGCCCTGGAGCGTTAAGAAAATCGCCACCCCCTAATCATTCAGCATTACCTTCTCTAAACCATTCGTTTTCCCCAAGGTATTATTGTTTTATTTTTAACCCTTACATTTAATAAACGTTATAATTTTTAGTATTTCTTTAAGCGAGGAGCCTAGATATTTGAGGATGGAAACCCACAAGTGCTCAAATCTTGGAATTAGTTTAGTCGGCGGAAACGCTGTTGGGATTTATGTCCACAGTGTTCAAACTGGATCCGTCGCCTACAACTCAGGATTAAGGTAAATTATGTAGGATTTATATAAAAATGTATAATTTCGTATCAGTCAAGAAGCATGTGAGAAAGAAAATAAATGATGACTTCAGTATTGTTACCGTCGGTCTTATACTCTATGGACAAGCCTCAATGTCGGAACTTTAAAAGTTAATGACATTTAGCAACAAGTGTCTGCGACGCATTATTGGCGCCTTACCTAGTGGACAAAATAATCAATGTACACCACTCAGGTAGTTTTCTATAGGCAAAAATCGATCCACTTGTCCACCCATTCAGAGACTTGGTCAGTGACTTGTTGCAGGGTCTGTTGTACCTCTGCGCTGGTTTCCCCTGTTCTCAATATAGCCACATCATCAGCAAAAAGTGCTGTCTTGACTGTTCCTGGGATTTGGAATGAGAGATCACTCACGCTCACCAAATAGAGGAGAGGCCCCACAATGCTGCCTTGTGGGACACCAGAAAATATAGGCTTTGGGTCAGAAATGCCATCCTGTACTTTGACACAAAAAGTTCTTTCCGACAGGTAGGAAAGGATAAGTCGATAGTAGGTGTCCGATAGGCTGTCTTTTATTTTTGCTAATAGTCCTATATGCCATACTCTGCCGAAAGCTTTCTCTGTATCAAGAAATAACACCAGCATGACTTTTTTATGTTCGAAGGCATTGAGGATGTTGTCAATTACCCTTTGGAGCTGTTATGGGCAGGAGTGTCCTCGGCTGATTTTGATAAGCAAAATTAAATTTTATGAATTTTTTTTAGAACTGGAGATAGGATTCTTGAATATAATGGAACCGACCTCCGACATGCTACAGCAGAAGATGCCGCTATTGAACTTGCCAAGCCTGCTGATAAGGTTACCGTTTTAGCGCAGTATTGTATAGACAGTGAGTTCAATTTTTTTAAAAATATTTTTTTATATATAATTTTTATAAACTTAATTAATTACAGGATACAACGAGATCAAGGACAAACCGGGTGATAGTTTTTATATAAGAGCCATGTTTGACCGGCTCGGAGACATGGCTGATAGCCTGCAGTTGAGGTTCCGCAAGGACGATATCCTTTTTGTCGACCACACCTTGTTCAACAGGGGAGTGCCCGGAAGCTGGAGGGCTTGGCTCGTCGATGAGAACGGTATAAGGCACGATCAATACGGAATAATACCTAGCAAGTACAAGTACGTAATGCACTTATTGACCTACTTGAGTTTGTTCTAAACAAAAAAAATTATTTTCTCTAGAGTCGAGCAAGAGATGGTCGTGAGAAGAAGTTTAGGAGATTTAGAAGGTGAGGCGAGGAGGGCAACAAGGAGGAGTTTTTTTAGGCGGAAAAAACACCAACGATCCGACTCCAAAGAGCTTGCGTCCTTTTCGAATTTCAGTCTCGGTTGGTATAGCGACAGCGGGACGCTCAATGAAGAGACATCACCTGCCTCTTACCAAAGGGTCACTATGTTGAATTGTAAGTTAAAATAATTATCCTTCGACTAGAACTACTTTTTTTTTTTTTCCAGACACCACTTTGAGACCTGTGCTTGTTGTCGGCCCACTTTCAGACTGCGTCACAGAAAAACTGATCCAAGACTTCCCGGACAAGTTTGCACGTTGTGGACCTGAAATGATGCAGTGCCCGCAGTCAGTCATGGAGAAGGGCATAGCAGATTCCGTATTTGTCGATTATAGAAAGAAAGGCAACTTCTTTGAATGCACTTCTGTTTCCGCGGTCAAAGATATGTGTGACAAGGTTTGTTTATTTTCTTATCAACGTTTAATGATAAAATATTAACAAATTTTTTTTCTTGTAAAGAATATCCATTGTATACTGGACATCAGTCTAGGATCTGTTGAGAGACTCCATCACCAACAAATCTACCCGATCGTCCTTCTTATTAAGTTCAAATCTACGAAGCAAATCAAGGAAGTAAAAGACACGCGTTACCCCCTCGACAAGGTCACTGCCAAAGTCGCTAAGGAGATGTACGAACATGCGCTCAAGCTCGAGTCCGAGTATAAGCATTGCATTTCAGGTCAGTTGAAACGTTTTTAATTTTTTACCTTGTTACAATTTCTATTATTTTCTTTGATTGGTAGGAGAGGAATATAATAAAATATTCTGTACTTTCCTCTTTGTTGCTTTTTGGCTATTTGGTTGAAAATTTGTGATTGTAACCCATAGTCCTTTGAAATTGTGTAAAGAACCAGAAAAAAAAAAAGAAAAAAGATCTTCAAATAGCCTAATGTTAAAGTGGATCATGAGGGAATTACAGGCAACGAAGCCACAGATATACTTTATAAAAAAACGTGTAGAGATTAGTGACCGTTAGTCGATAGTAATTCAGATATCGTGAGATGCGGTCGGGTGTGATGTAGGTTTCAGAAAAACATTTTCTTTATCGTGCCAACGTTTCGATCTTTTATTGAGATCATCTTCAGGGCTCAAAATGTTTGTCTTCTGTGTAATTGTGCCATCCTTGTGTGTCGTGTTGATGAAGATGATCTCAATAAAAGATCGAAACGTTGGCACGATAAAGAAAATGTTTTTCTGAAACCTACATCACACCCGACCGCATCTCACGATATCTGAATTACTTTATAAAAAACCTCGGAACAGCTCGTATCCATTCTGTTGCATAAGCCGTAGCCACATTAAAAAAGAAACAGGGATCTTTGGTAACTGAAGAACACAATAAATACTTAAGCTTAGTATAGTAGCACTGAGATTCTTTGAATTGATTCATGTTGCAGGGCAGAGTCGGGGCTGTGTAGATTCATTGTTGCGATGCAGCCCCGACTCTGCTCCACGACCAAGATTCAGATCACATTCATCAGTGCCTGCGAAAATGACAGACGAACTAGCTTTCTCAAGGTGGCCATTCACGATCGATCCTAGCAGTCCAAACGGAGCGACACCGTTCCAAAAACCACGTCAATGGCAAAACTGAACTGGTGTGCAGGGCTATTCAGGAATATTCGACCGGTCCAAACGACATAGATGTTTGGAATGGCGCGATGACAGCATGGCATGTTCATGAATGGGAAAACCTGGCATGAACAGTGAAATATACGCTGGCTTGGTCGTGAATGGGAAAACTCACGTTTTTTTGGCGCAGTCTCCGTCTTTCTGTCACTGAGCAAACATCTCAGTCGTACATTCTCAAAAACTTTTATTCTTTATTGGTAATGACATCCAATCGAGATTTTATTATTGAGATGATTGAATTGTATGAAAGTTTACCATGTTTATGGAAAGTGGTGGACAATGATTACCACAATAGAAATAAAAGAAATTCGGTCCTCAACCAGTTGGTCGACATTTTCAAAACAAAGGATACAAATGCAACGAGAAATGTGATATTGATAACCCCTAACAATGATCAGAAATCGTAGTAGAGACCTTAAGTTCTTTGTAGCTCAGTGGAGAAGTTTGTGGGGCCATACAAATAAATATATTGTTCGGGCGCCGCACTATTTTTCCTCTCAGGGAATAATGACTCTAGTAGACGACAAGGTAATCAGGCTTGAGTAAAATTTACAAAGACAAAATAAACAAGACAACTTCTATTAAATAAATAAAAAGAAAACACTTTGTTCGAAACTTAATTTCCTGTTGGCCAACTTACAAAAATTACAAAAAAAATCAAATAGTAGTCTGTCCTGGTTTTTACTGTCGCACTCGATGCTCGGGATCTCATGGAGCTCCTTGGCGATCTCTCTGACGCCCAGTTGGTTTTCTTGAACTCCCTAGTTGCCTATAGATGAATGATCTCACAATTGATGGGGTACGGTTCCTTTGGATGGATGAGAGCGCTGAGAATGATCAAGCGTTGAATGAATCGACCACCCCACCTCAATACCTCAATAGATAATTCCGAGACTATGAGCTCATCTTTTCAGGCTGTGCAACACATCTCAGATTAAAGGTGTTCATTCTTAGGTACCCTTCTTCTCATGAGTATAATCAGGTGTAGAGATAGTCAGCCTCTCCCCTCATATTCGAGCAACGAGTGTCTCCAAGGCTTTGCGAACTCGCCCTTTCAGTTTATGCCTGCTCCACCCCGGAAGTCTAAGTATTCACATAATGAACAGGGCACGATACCTCTTTTAGTTTGGCTTCCGAAGAGGTCCTTAACGACAAGAAAGCAATAGGTCACAAGAACAGCAGAGGTTAGAGTGACACATCACTGCTCCCTGTCCACTTCAGTGCAGACCATCCTGGGGCATAATAGGTGTAGTCTTTGCATTCTCACATGCTATATCGCCCTTGCTTTCGTCCTATACTCCTGGAGGCACTTACAGAGCACAGGGGCGGTGTGGGCGAGCCTCCTACTTCTGAGACATGTAGGTTCCCATATATACTCAGTCGTCCTTAAAAGGACATCAGGATCTTTAATGTCCGTACCTATCTCTTTGGCTGTACCGGACGTTTTGATTCTAGAAATGATGATGCACCTGGGCTTACAACTGGGCATGTGTTACAGCCGTATGTTTTCATGTAGAAGCCTGAGGGGCCGAGATGAACCTCACTTTCCTGTCCATTCCGAGTGGATGGGCCTGCATTAATCACCAGACCGTGTGGCGCCCAGAAAGAGATGCCCAAAGTGGCTGAAATGCATCAGTCTGGTCTTCCGCCTTTATCCCTAGATAGAGAAGGCAACTCTATCTCCCTGAGTATTGGGACTCCTCCAGAGTAAGAACTACCAGATTCGCTCCGGCCGCAGTTTTGTTTATACTGGAATGTCTAACCACCCCCTAGAAGAGACTGCCTTCGGTAAAGGACGCCATTCATATAGGCACCACCGACCACTATCCATTCCCATCTGCCACTTCTCACTTATTCGAGGGACACCGTCAGCATAGTCTAAGTGTCCTCAATGCTATACACTTCAATGGTCTGATTCTTTGTATACCATAAGGCAGGGTGGCAAGTGCTTGGGCAAAGGTCACATATAGAAGAACAGCCTCTTCTCTAAGTTTTCGCCACTAAACCACTACGAATCCATTCCCAATGTAGCAGGGACTAGACTTTGGAACATTTCTGCTACCCTGTAGTAAGATGGTTATGCACCCTCCCCAGACTATGCAGACAGGATCTAGTACCCTAACCCTCGTGTGCCCTCTGATAAGGCACCTGGAGGCCGACATTAATCCAGCTTGTGCTTGACTACTTCTGAGACAGTTGACTCGTCCTACATCGGGCTGCTTTTTAGAGGTTGACTCTATTCAACTCATCTCGATCACTGCCTTAGATTTTGTGAGCCACCGAGTTCATCTCTTCCCAGAGTTGACTGACTTTGCTTTCCAAATCACCCCTTTTTTTCCCAAAGAGAATAACGGAGGAAAGGAAAAGCAAAAACAGTTGGGTGTGATTGCCAATTCCTTCTTGCAAGAATTGACTGTGCAATAATTGTAGGATTTTCAGGATTTTCCATTATACCTCAGAAAAGAATGTACATCGCCGACCCAGCTGACGTGACCCCAAATTTATAGTGTCTCATATTTGGATGAACTATGCCTGCGACAACCTTCTCACACTAAATAACATAGATTGTCATTTAGTCTATCGAGTTCCTATGACTTCCAGGTTGTGGGAAACGTCTGTTTGCTCCCTACCGGAAAGGTGACCCTTCAGATCCTAAGGCCTTACTTCCAACATATATCGGACATTCTTAACAAATATTTTAACAACTTTCTACTTACACTAAGATGGGGACCAGCTTACAGTATATTTACAAGACATGATCTAGTTAAACACAATCATAAAAATAGAAAAAAATCAATAAATGAACACTGTTGATTATGTTCAGAAGAGAGTAAAATGACATAATATATACTGCCCTACACTAGCTAGAAAAAAGCTATGGTACCTGGAACACTGAGAAGACACCTCTTCGTAATAGGTATTCTACCAGATCCCTCTTTTGCCGTTTTTGCGAAATGAAAGAAGAAACGTCAAGGCACTACCTCGCAGAGTGTGATAGGTACACTAGGTCTAGATTTGAAATCTTTGAAGGAGTGGACATAACTAAATCACTCCCCGAGATTAAATGGTCCAAAATCTTGGGGTTTGTGAACAGGTCCAAGAGATTTATGCAGGACACGTGAGCCGACCAAGTCCTGGACCTTTTACGGATGGGGTACGAGCCTACCTAGGCATTTGACCCCTTGGATCTTGGACGCCCACCCTGCATAATATATATGGTACCTGGAAAAGCCGTACATGAGCCATTCAGATATAGATACCGTACCATCGAGAAGAATTAGAAAAGAATAGAAAAAAATTAAAATATTGCAGGATAGCCACAATAAACAAAAGTTTAAGCGTTAAAGGAGAAATATGTATGGCTCCAAATGAAAAAGGAAAAATATGCCAAAGTTGGGGAGTAATAAAATACGCCCACAAGGTTAACAATAAGTAATAGTAAAATAAATACTATTGAGATATAATTAGTATCGAATCCCGCTTGTGCCATTGACTTTTTTATCTCAACTAAAAACCTTAATTAATTGTAATATATTAAGTGGTCAAGCGGACCACGAAATTAGTGAATTTAATGATTAAAAATGAAGTATACTTCACTAAAGCTCTCCGTGGCCATTTCATTTGTCGTTGAGAATCCAACCCGATATGTTACAATTAATTAAGGTTTTTAGTTTAGATAAAAAAATTGAAAAATGACAAAAAGGAGGGAAAATTCAAAAGGTGTGGTTGAGATGGGAAGTTGGTGTCCGAGTGGATCGAAGTCACGATAGCTCAAGTGGTAGAGCAGCGGCGTATCAAGCCGAAGATCGTGGGTTCTAATCCCGCTCGTGCCATTGACTTTTTTATCTCAACTAAAAACCTTAATTAATTAGTATAGTTTTTTATTTTTTATAGCTTATCCTTGCTAGGTGCTCATATGCCAGACACACTGAAGATGATGAAATGACAAAATGTGTCTGACAGACAGAAAATTATCGTTAACAACTACTTTCAATTAATTTAATCTTTTTATGTAAGGTTTCTTGGTTTAAATGAAAAAGTTAGCGTCACGAGCGGGATTCGAACCCACGACCTTCGGCTCAATATGCTGCTGCTCTAACCACATGAGCAATCATGACTTCGATCCACTCGGGACACCAACTCCTCATCTCAAACTACAACCGTTTGAATTTTCCCTCTTTTTACCAAAATTGTCAATTGAAAATGGCAAGTGGGAGAGCAGATGCATATTTAGCCGTCGTGGGTTCGAATCCCACTCATGACACTGACTTTTTTATCTCAACCAAAAACCTTACATAAAAAAGAATAATTAATTGTGAGAAAAATGTGTCTGACAGACAGAAAATTATCATTAACAACTACTTTCAAAGGTTCTTTGGTTGAAATGAAAAAAATTAGTGTCACGAGCGGGATTCGAACCCACGACCTTTGGCTCAATATGCCGCTGCTCTAACCACTTGAGCTATCGTGACTGCTACACGATTTTGTCGAAGATTTCGTCACGATAGCTCAAGTAGAGTAGCGGCGTATTGAGCCAAAGGTCGTGGGTTCGAATCCCGCTCATGACACTAACTTTTTCATTTCAACCAAAACACATTACATAAAAAGATTAATTAATTGAAAGAAGTAATTTGGTCAATCAGACCACTAAATATAATGAAATTAACTACATTTGTAGGCTCACAAGACAAGGAGAAATCTCACAATATAATTTTTCTTTTCTTCAATTTGCAGCTGTGATACCAGCAGCGGGTGTGAACATCGCATACATGTGTACGCAAATTAAGGCTGCAGTCGACGCAGAACAGAACAAGACGTTGTGGGTGCCTTGTACGAACCAGTGAGGGCCGCCCTGGGAGACCAGCCATTACCAAAGTGTTCCACGTGTAGCAGTCTTTGATCAAGCTTTAAGTATTCCAGATCCGTAGCTATCTACACACAAGTCGGCACAACGAACTACCTTTCCCATAAGTTTTTTTTTTAATTATAAGTTACTGGAAATTTTAATGTTGTCGAAAGTTCCATATAATGCTACATATCAGACAGGGGATTTTCAATCGTTCAGTCGATCGAAGGTTAAAGTAGTCAGTGTTTTTTATAGCATTTCTGTGATTTCTTTCTTAAAAGCAATTTTTAGAAGAGTATAATAAAACTACCTTGGGTGCTTCCGTTTTTTCAATTTTGATTGACCAATTTTATTTAAAGCGGTTCAAAATTGGGCATATACAGAGGTTTCTGTATAATGAAAATATCATTTATATAATTGGTTATTGAAAATTGGTTATTGAAATATTGACCTTGTTGACAATATTAGGATCTAGGTATTAGGGAGAAATTTAAAGTACTGTGGATATATTGTTATATTATTCTGTTTATTTACGACACTGTTATTATATTAAAGTCTCTGTGCTTTAAAACATTTATTCTTATTTTATAACTTTTAAAATATTGCATTTTGCTTTTGAACTGATAAAAAGTGGTTTTTCTTTTATTTATTTCGTTGGATAACTAATGCACTAGAATAAATAATCTAAATAAGGAGACATTTCTATAGGATTTGGATAGTAATCATTTGTTGACTATCATTTAAAAAAATCTATTTTGCATATGCCTTAAAAATTAAATACTTTTACTGTAAATACCTTTAATAACATACGTATTCAGCCATGAAATGCATGTTTTTTTTCTCTCCGTGAGTCGTTAAGTATCCAGTGAATTGTTCAAATCACAACATTGCCTTGCTAAAAAGTAGTCTTATTACTGTCTTATCTACTGTTTTCATAATTTTTCATGCTGAAAGGCTTCAGCTAAGCTGTCAAATTTAAAAAAAAATTTGGCCTAGAGTCTTCACCTTACTTTTTTATAATCCTGAAAGCTTTTTTTCTAATTAAAATCTATAAAAGTATTTCCCCCAAAATGTTTTAAGCTGTAGATAATTTTAAATTGATATTTTTAATATTTCTGGAATGATTTATGTCAATTTTAACAAGCTTTTTAATAGGAAACTTGCCTAAGAATAGAGTGGTAAATTTAAAAAATTTGGAGATTTTGGACAGAGGACAGCATTTCTTCTAGGAGGGTAGAATATTCATTAGAAAAAAATAAAGTTTACAAAACCTTATTAAGCATTATATAAAGATTTTTCAATTTAAAAGTGAATTTTTTGTTGAGAATGAATTATTCAATAATAGAAAATAATAAAAAGACACTAGGTGTTTGCAAGTAAAAGTGTACTAATTGTAGTGCCTCGGTTTAGAGTTCGTAAAAACAGTGAAATTGTAAATGCCCTTGCTGATATTTATTTCTTTTAGCTGTTGATCACTTGCCATAGTTTAAATCACATCCTAAGTGGTTAAAATTTTCGAATTTTGAAATACACCAGGCAATGAAATTGAGTCCAGTGCAATCTTAAACCTTCAACAGGCTGTAGCCCATGGCACACAATTCCTCTTATTTTCCATATACAAATTGTAAAGCACGCCCAGCCTTTTTACTCTGATGGAAAAAGCGAAAATTGATCATCTGACATTTTAAATTGTGGCTTCTAATCATTAATTATTCACTTCTGTATGATGTACTAGCAAAAACCAAATGCCTCGTATATTTTTTCTTATAGAAATGTCTCCAGACAATTTTTTTTTAAAACAAAGTGTTCAGAAAAACTATCTTTTTATATTGTAAAGTATATTTAGAATGGCTGTTTTCGATAAAGCATTATTTATACAATACAATATACAATTTTTGTAATAGAGCATATTAGAAGAGGTTCAATAATTTAAAAGTAGTTTCCAACACTTTTAAAAACAAACAAAAAACTCAAAAAATTGTGCAATATTTTTATCAAATCCCAGTTATTTTTGTAAGAAAAAAAAAAGCTTCATTTCACATCATTTATATATTATTATTATTATCATTATTTACAATTATAATTTACATGTCACTTGTGATAGAATTTTGTATAATAATTATAAGTTATGACAATTTTTATTCCTGCCAAAGCAGATTTTCGTTGTAATTTGGGATGTCTAAGATATTTTGAGAGTATTATTTTTCTATTCGCTTTGACCCCCTCCTTTTTTTTTTTTTTTAAATTTCTATTCCAATTAATTATCGTGTGAATAAATTCTAGTCTGTTGTTGCTTTTTACATGCTGATTTCACTGCATCGACTTCTTTTCAATTCTTTATTTTATTATTATTTTTTTAATTTAAGGGATTTGTAACCAATTTTATTTTTTAACTTTGCATTAAAGCGCTATGACATTATTTGGTGGTTGTAATTAAAGGTTTTGCTATCCTAGACAGGATAAAAATGTCTTATTTATTACAAGCCGTTTTTTTCCATTTCAGTTTTTCATTGAGCTCCTTGCAAAAATCCCCTTCTGGGAAACATTCCGAGCACTTGATCCATGTCGATACAAATGAGGAGAAAATTCTGGCTAAATGCTGATGCCTTTTCTCGGTCTGCCTGATACGATTTCACCTCCTTACCCCAGTCATTGCCCTATTTTGCTCCTCTCCGCATCTCAATTCCGCATCATTTCCCATATTTCTTTTTTAAAATCACATTCTTTCATTATTTATTTGACCAAACTTTGTTCACTCTTCTCTCCCTAGGGTAAGCACGACAACTTTCAATGCGGAAGAGGTCTAAAACATTTTTTGCGACCCATTTCTTTTTGTAATAAAAAAATGGGTAACAAAGTACCAAAAGTCTTAATGGGGGTAATGCATCCTACGACAGCAATGTTAAATTCCATCCCACTCTTACGCCTTCAAGTATTGGTGGCTTCAAAAATGCCAACGGACTATGGAGAACCAAGAAATAAAACCAGATCTAAGGAGAATCAAACAAAATGAGAGGACAAATCCAAGAGGTAGATAAGAGATCTTTGGAAAAAAAGGCAACTCCAAGTTTCAGGAAAGAATCCTAAAATGGTAAAGATGGATCAGAGGACCAAGGAGTAGATTGTAGGGGTAAAGGGGCTGAATTATACTCTATCAAAACGTGGGCTGGTCCCAACTGTCTTTCAAGCTGAGGTTCTTTCAATCCAACTCTGCTTAAGAAGTGGCTGAAAAAGAATATGAAAGGTGATTGGATTTACATACTTTTTGACAGCAACTATAATGGCACTAATTCTGTATGATTTTTAGCTCCAAACTAGTCTGGGAATGTGAAAGTTGCTTAACGGTTCTAGGAAAATGCTAGGTTGCCTTGACTACCACTAACCAAAGGGACAACCCTCTCACACAAGGGAAAAGAACCACTAGGCGCAAAGCTGGAGCTGGAAAAATGGCTTGAGAAAAAAAGATCAAGCACTGGACAAAACCAACCAGGTATGAGGCAAGCTAAAAAATTTAGCTTTTAACTTTAAAATGTAGCTTTTAAAAAAACATATGACAATTATTATTTATGGCTGATGTAAAAATACCAAATATTCTCAGTTCAGTTTTCTCAAAAAAATTTACAAACGGGCTATGCTCAAAGAGTGCACGGTCATGCCAGTTGCATGAGGTTCTGACAATCAGGCAGTTTCTAAGCTTTGAATTATAAACAATTTATTACAATACAGAACTGGAAGAATGCACTTCCATATGTCCAAAAATTACTGAACATCCTTTGCTATGTATAAGTATGGTTATTTTGGGGGCAGATAAACTGTATAACAATCGCGTCTACAAGAGAGGTTCATTTTTAAACACCAATATATTTTAAATCTTAATTTTTACTAAAAGTACAATCACTTAACTAGGGTCCCTGGAATCGACGAACTCTTGAAATGCATTTTTAATGATTTTCTGTCTTTTAAATTGTTTCTCACATAAAAAGTTGTTGAGATGTTTAAAAAGTGATAATCTGTAGGAGAAAGATCCGGTGAGTATGGTGGATGTGGTAAAGCTTTGTAACTCAACCCTTGAAGTCATGCCAGAGTCTGTTGTGTGACATGAGGGCGTGCCTTGTCGGAGGGGGGTGGGCCCTTCCGATTGATTAAAGCTGCCATAAATGTCGCAATTTTCGGTCCATATCATTAATTTTGTTACAGTACTTTTCAGCACTGATTGCACCCGGATTGCGGAAGCTGTAATGAATGAGTCCAGCAGATGACCTCCAGACGTTACCATAATTTTTTTTGGATGTAAGCTTGGCTTTGGCCCCTGGTTTTTTACTCTTATCCAGCTACATCCAAAGCTCAATGTTTAGCCCTTCAAAAATACAACATTAAAAGAAGAATTAAAAAAAAAAAAAAATGGAAGGACTCTGCTGTCCATCAAATTGTCTTGGTCAGGTCCATTGCACATCGTCACTAAACTGGTGACCCCGACGTGATGACATGATCATGTTCCTGAGAATATTTTAAGGACCAGGAGGAACTTTCTAGAAGAACATGCCACACTACAACATTGGTCCATAGCTTGGAGAGGCTCGCCCATTTGGGAGCTGTATAGTGGAAACCTATGGTTACCACGGTACCCGTTAGCTGTCACTACTGGTTTTCGAATGGTCTCCCCTCCACTCTGCAGCGAATCAGAGCAGAGCTAGTGCTTATATAAGCAGGGGCCCATTGGCTTCAGGCTCGTCAACCTGACGAGGTCTCTCATACCCATAGACTAGTCAACCCAATGAGGTCTTAATCATACCCTCAGACTCATCAACCCGACGAGGTCTCACTCATACCTTCGGACTCGTCAACCTGATGAGGTCTCACCTATCACCTCAAGACCCCGAAAAGTTCTCGCTTATCACTAATGAAGCACCTACGACAATGATAAGGGTACTCTCAGCATTAACCTTGAACTCACCTTCTCAACTTAGCCGATTTTGCTACAGGCAAACAGTTGCATTTGGCCAAGTGCTGCACCAGAGTCCCTTCAACCAATGTAGTGTCAGCCAACTTATATCCCCGGACCTCAGCCAGCTGCTCTCTCTACCAACAAGCACACACACTTGGTCCCGGCCTCAATACATTGTCTCAACAACACTGGCCCTTGTCACGGCCACCAAAAGCTCCCAGTCACTAAAGTATAATGGATTAGTTTTGTTTGTAGTTTACTGGAAAGTACAGGTTTTTTAATCTGCAATAAATTTCCAGCAGACCTTGAAAATCACCCAGGGTGTTGGCAGTCCGGGGTCAGACCTTGGTTTTACCTATCTAGTCTCAGAGGTTGGGCTCTAGGTGCTGCCAACAGCCAGGTAAATTTAGCACCCAATGAAATCAGTTCCTAAAACCAAATTCATTCAGTCATAAATACATTTTTTCCTATTTACAAACCAATCGGCCAATTAGGGTGGAGGAGTACTCTACACTCCTCCATCACCCTTTAACTAACCTAATTGAGGGTCGATAGGTACTCAGTATTCTGCCATCGGCCATCTCACACTACACGCTATTTATTACACTAATAAATACATTCACTCTCAATGCATACAGGTACACAAGATTTTCAATACTGTATACAGTAAAACAACCCTGTTTCTTCTAAAAATTAGAACAGGGGAGCTGAAAAATACTCGCTGCTGCGCTCAAGCATTTTCGTACTGACGTTCCTACATGCTCTCTATATGGAGCCAAAGAGTCGCACCTTATGAATCTATGCTATTAGATGGAACATATCAAGTAACTTTTCTCTGCTGGACACGTATACTTTGAACCAAAAGTAAGTGTCTGCATGTCAACCTCACTTAATTGGGTGAGCTCTTGAGCATTTCTCTGCTGTTCCAACCCACTTTGCCATTTTCTTTTAATTATGGTTTTTATTGCATTTTTAGCGTCACGGTCATGGGGTTAAGTTCAGAGGTGGAGATGAAAATATTAATATTCAAAAATTGATATTTATTAGCCTCAGCTGACTCCATAACATGTACGCATTTAGTTGTAATTAATAAGAATGCCCTGGAACATTTCACTGTACGCACTCCCTTATTTTTACACAGTCAAACCAACACCACTGGCACCAAAAGCTAATTGTCAGTTACAACTCGCAAAACTCAAAAAAGAAAACACCCTACCATATGCATACAAACAAAAAATTTTAGAAATCTTAGCGAGTCTTCCGCATGCTACCTTAGCATTTACTGATGGGTCGAAAAGCTCAAATGAAGTAGGAGCTGCTTTTACGTCCAATGATAGGAAATATGTTTTCTCTCTTTCTCCAATGTGTTGCAATTTTAGTGCTGAGCTAGTGGCAATAAATGTATAAATATAATCTGCCAAAGAAGTAAAATGTTATTAATATGTTCCGACTCGCTCTCTGCCTTGTCAGCACTGAATGATCCCTTCACACATAGCCATCTCATCCAGGAAATATTGTGGCATTAAAAGGTCTTTCTCAGAGAGGTTTGAGGTTGTTTTCTTGTGGGTTCCTGGTCACAGCAGCATTGCTGGAAATGAGATTGCGGATAGGGCAGCCAGAGAGGCAGCTATTTCAGGGCAGTTAGTAAGAGAAGTTCCAGGCGACGATTATATTTCAAATTCACTAATTTCGTGGTCTTGAGGGATGTGGATATTCATGCACATCCTTTCAGGAGAGCCAAAACAACATTAGTTCAGTGATAACATCACGCTGCTTATAATGCTCATCCCTCTGCAATACGGCTGGCCCTCTGGGCCTCTTCCTCTCTGGGGCCGGGGCCCCTCCGGTTCGCGCAGTGGGAAGGCTGCATTAGTGGATGTTTTAAGGCAGCTATGACCCTTAGTGGTTTTATGCCTTTAAAAAAAATAAATAAATAAAATTTAAAAAAAGAATGTGTGAAGAAGAGAATTTTTCTTGCAGTTTAATAAACCCCTGTGTTACGTTTCTGTAATGGACTTTGAATACTTTTTGTCTGATTCCAGCAAGTTATTGGTAATGCAGGTGGGTAAATTTAGGGAAAAATGAAACTCATACTATTGGGTTGTCCGGAAAATAATGCAGGATTTTAAGTTTTCATTAAAAAAAATCTATATAAAATATTCTGTTTACGTTTACAGGATTACTCATTTGTNATGGGAAATTATTTTGATTAAAGAACATTGCTTTAAAGTAACTAGTTTCTTTTTTTTTGTTTAATACCAAAATCCTGCATTATTTTCCGGACAACCCAATACATGAATATTCATTTCAGATATCAAAGTTAATTTTTGTTAAAATATTTCGTATTTTTCAAGGTAATTAATTTTAATAGCTGTTGTATTGAAATAGAGTCCATTATAGTACAAGAAAATCTCATAAACTACATATTAGTAGATCAAGATAATTTAATGACAACCAAAGTTGAGATAAATAACCGGAAATAAAAGAAAATAAAGCTTCCCTCCCCCTGTATAAAGTAAATGGAAGTTTTGCTTACGCATAAGCGATTAAATGATAAATTTTGACTCATGCGTAATTGGGATAGAGATTAAAATCAAGCAAGTAGAGGGTAAGAGAGTAAGAGAAATTCACAGTTAAATCGACGCCAAGGGAATGGCTCAACAATGAACCCATTGTTAACAGAATTAAAGGGAAACAAGCTTACCCAATAAAAAAACAGGTGGGATAAATTTATTACTGAACATATAAAAATGATTAAAAAATTTAAATGTAGTTTTCTAAATTTGTTCTGGGTGTATTTCACGGTTATTCAGGGTGTTAAGCTACTTGTGTTACAAACTTTGCCGGCAGATTCTACATTCAATGGACCAAAAAGTCCTAATTGACCATGGCTTGAATCTCAGTAGTTAGTTATTTTCCAACACGACTTTGTTTAAAGGATTATTGTAATATATTCTCCGGAATAAAAGAGTTTTAAGACTCAAAACATTTTTAGTTATATATGGGTACATTTTCTAATGAAAAATATGCTGATATACATCTTATGTGCGGGTTTTGCTGGTTTAATGCGATGGCAACGCATCGAAAATAAATTGCGGAGGGTGGAGAGCATTTCTAATCAAAATTTAAAATGTTTAATAAATTCATTCAAAATTTTAAGTTTTTATTTTTTATTATTATTTATCGTTCAACTTTACCATTACTTCAACCATGGTGTTTTCCTTTCCTTCATAAATCTCTTCATCTCTGAAAAAAGTAATTCGAAAAGCAATTACACCACTAAAAAGGATATTAAATGGAGTAAGTTTGCAGAAATTTGCTGGTTTCTAGGTTTTGAAATAGTAGATTTACATCACCAGTTTTCAACGTTAAAAAAAAAAATCAAAGATATTTATGGCTATTTGTTTATTTGAAGCAAGTTCGTGAAATCTTTTTTTTAATTTTTTTATTAATTAATTGCACTAGAGCAACTTAGTACAAGTTTTTTATTACATACTTCGCATCAGGCATCTGGTTATATCGGGTTGTCCGGAAAATAATGCAGGATTTTAAGTTTTCATTAAAAAAAATCTATATAAAATATTCTGTTTACGTTTACAGGATTACTCATTTGTATGAATGTCAACACTTATTAATCCTCTTCCAAATGATATTGTTTGTTTACCTCTGTAGCATTCCGCTACTTG